>NW_016908752.1:687777-774180 GCF_001483705.2 Eufriesea mexicana | reverse complement strand
GCTTTCCCGCTCGTACAACTTAAACAGTTGCCCAATATTAATTTGGCGGGCAACACGTGTCGTAGTCGCGAGACGGCCTTACAACCCGTCGGAAATACGAGAATTTCGATCGCGACGCGACGCGACAGTCGGAGTTTCGCGGGGTGGTGAGGCCCGCTATGCTGTTGTGACAGTACTGAAGAGATACGCTCTAACTTGATTGATATAGACCTGGTTAGGTTTTCAAGTATTTCAGTTAAATTGTATGCAACTGTGTGATGTGATCCGACTATGATGCGTAATTGACGCGATATTGAGTTAAATCTTATGCCAGTATTTTGATCGACAACCACGTAAACCCGTGTGTCAATGGTTTTATATATTGAGGTGTGTGATGATTGATTGGTGTGAAATGTGAGTTATGGGTGCGTGTTTTCCTTTAGGTTTTGTGTGTTGTTTGAGATGTGTATCGCTTTTGGCGTCTCTCGGTGGTAGAAAGAAATATTGTTTTGAACGAAATATTCTAAATAATAACCGTTCTAAAGTACATTGTCTCACTCTACACCTCGTAAGATTATACACATAATATTAGGAGTAGACCCGTAAAGCAATATTCGTGAGGTCAAATCTAATAAATACCATTATCGCTTGAATTACCGCATCGGTCCGAGTGGTGCCCGAAAAGCACCGCTGGAGCACATAGGGTTAAACAAATTTAGACCATCGTGCCCATCGCTTAACGGTAATCTGTGTCCCTTTTCTGGGGTCCATCGCAGGTGGTGTCCTGGTATCCAGGCGTTCGCGAGCCATGGTATATACCTTGGTAATAAAGAAATAGAACATCTTCCACTTGACTCGGTACGTTCGGTGTTGGGATGCAACGTGATCGGTCTCAGTTGTTGCGTCCCTATTCTCACAACTCCCTCGAGTTTCGCGAGATAGTAAGAAGTCCCTCGACGCGACTATGATCTTCACGATGCTGTCCTTAATGGACTTAACCATACAGGCCTGGTTGGAATGGAGTGACTTTCTGGTTTCTCGAGTTCTGTAAAGTCTGTCTAGTTCTGTTCATTGATTGTGTTCTTTCTGATTCCGTGGTCGATTGAGTTTTGTATGATTTTGTCGATCGAAGAATTCTGAACGTTTATATATGTCCTTCGAGAATCTTTTTATTTTATATTGATTCGTCTTACGTTCTAAGCGGACGAATTTTGGAACTGGTGGTGGTTCATCCGTCGTGTCTCTTTTAGATTAAGTAAACTCAGACGAATTAGTCGAGAACTCCCTAAGTGTTGTCACCAATGAACATACTTATTGCATTTCTGACGTCTCGATTCTTTAGCGTGCTTCAGTGTAAACACGTTGTAGGTTGTGTGCTTCGCCATCAGTTTCTAAAATGTATGTAACAAATCACTAATTCTCATTTACTCTAGCGTAAATACTCGTCATTTCGGTTATAAGTAGATACAAGTCTAGGGCAACTTTCTTAAAAACGTTCTCTCTCTCTCTCTCTCTCTCTCTCTCTCTCTCTCTCTCTCTCTTTATTCAAGATAGTAATGAAGCACATACAAATTGAGAGATAACATAAAAACTCGTATTGAAGTTACTAGGTGACTCCATCTTACAATAAGGGTTAATGTCACTCTGATTAGTGAAGATAACTGTAATCAGGGGAAATGCTACATCTATTTTGGTACGGGCAAATGTTACAATTAGGTATACATATCGCGATTCTTGCATTGTCTATGCTCAAAAGCATTCGGAAATGGCTACAGTTAGTGCAGTTAAGGTATAACTAGATTTTAACAGAAACATCAAATTTTAAATATCAACATTTTGGATTCGAGTAAATGAAAATATAAAATAACGCATGCTTAATACAAAGACGACGAAGTATTATCAGGCAAAGGCAAGAATCGTTATGAAAACGAATTATTATATTCAAAGTGGGAAAGTTGGATTAACGCGTTAACGGGTTAATAAGTAAATTAAAGTCCTCCGAATTTATTTATTTTATTGACTTATGTAAGGAATAGGCACTGACGAAATGATTAAATTTATGAATGTCATCGACGACGGTAAACCTTTTAGTACCACAAACATCACGCCCATCTCGATAACCGAGATGTTAGCAAGATGATTTTGTAGGTCAACGGTAGAATCAGGCCCAAGGGAAGCTACGTGTTTACGAATTGCTTGAATATCCTGGATTTGCATTGCACTATGGATTTGCAACACGCTTATTGCTATTGAATCTACAAATATCAATCCACAATAACTCGCATGATAGGCAAAAACGCAGATCTAATATAATTTCAAGTCTCAGATTTTTGGTTCCAACAATCGATTACGGCATAAAGGTTTTAATTATTGCGGTCTTGGAACTAGCTTTACCAGATATTCGTGTCATGAGCCTAATTATTTGCCTAGTGATAAAGCATTTGCGAGTGATAACGCAAACAATAACATGTTGTGATCCCTGAAGGCAGGACTACAGGCAAAAGCGGATAGAGAAAAGTTTAATTAGAAATATTGGTAGAAAATTTCACGTATATATGTGTTGCAACATATATATGTTACAAATGTTTATGTAAAATTCAATACAAATTTCAAATGTTGACAGGAATATTTACTATATATAATATACTCCTATACGACTGTACATATAATATCTGTGTATTTACTGTTTACTCTGTTTAATGCTATGATTAGAGACAGTTAACCGTGGGATTTAATTATGTTTCTTTGTTTAACTCTTTTAGTACTGTGAATTGAAAATGTATTCATCTTATTGTTAGATTGTTAGGAAAGAGTATGATTACTGGAATTATATCTAAGTTCAGAATTATTCCCAATATCTACTAGAAGATGGGATTTATCACCCTTGACATACAATTCCATTTTAGATTTGCACGTTAATGATGTTTTGCTGTTTAATATCATTCATATGTAGATTGTTTCTAAACTTGATCCTTTCAATTTACACACGAGTTCTATATATATGTACTTCTAAATTGTTGGTTTCGATATGTGTTCGTCACGTTGAAATATCTAACTTTGAAATATTTATCTACCAACTCATAATTATTAATCCTAATAAATAAATGATTCACATTGATTTTTGATTAAAATTATTCTAAAAATATACTGTAATTATTTAATAATTACAGTTTTATACATACATTAATCCCCTATGCCATGAGTATAGTAGATGAAGTATCCAAAAATCTGTATCAAGAGATAAATTTTAAATATACATATATACTTCGCAAATTAATATAACCCCAAACGTGTTAAATAAAATTGACGTTTTTGTTTAATTAGGTGACCAATATTTTCTGTAATTAATGATAATAGTATTCTATGGCGTCATGGATTCGGTTTCCTATGTCTTCTTCTCAGTTGTCAGTTGACTATGGCAAACCGGTATACTATTCACTACCAGATTCAGGTATCCGAGGTGCTTCTCCCAATTACATTTAGTCTGATTGCTTACTTTTAATTAAGGTAGAATAGATCTCTTCGAGTTACTTGATATTTTCTTGAAATTTCCAAGGTTTCTGTTTCTACTTACGGTAATATCAGCTACTAATTAGCGAGATACGAGTTCTGTATACAAACAATATTGTCATTTTACCTATAATTTCATTTTCTGTTAACTATTCAGAAGTAAAATAAATTTTGAGGCAACTATTGCACTACTGGGTAATATTGCAGAGAAGATCCACAAAGTATGTATGGAAAATCATTTCCATCGATATAATGCATTTAAAAAATACGACAAATTTTAATTCATTCGTGTGCTAAAGCAAAAAATTTTGGAAAAAAGAAATGAAAATTGAAACGTACTTCTGATTATTTATTGGATATCAAAGTGGCTAGATGTGATCTTTATTTATACATCATTTATTTGAAAAATTTGCAGTAATTTGTATGTAAATAAGAAATTGTGCTATTATAGTTAAATTATATTCTTATAATAGATATAAACTTTATTATACATTATTTTTTCATCCTTTAGACAATTTAAATTTAAAAAGAAAGAAATGAGTATTATTTGTTTACAAATTTTCAGACTTTCAATCCTTTCACCATTCCTATTTATATCTTTTGTTATTCAACTTTTATTAATATTTTTCAAAATTTTTCGTTTTATTGGACAAAAATTCCTTTCAATTTCATTAAATATACAATACAATTTTATTTAGTAAAAAATCGGTTACTACCAGTGATTAATGATGCTTCGCCCCATTCGTTCTACCTTATTTTCTGTCGGATATTATGCATTATAATATGTAAATAATCCATTTTTCATTGCCTATATAATAATTACATATATAGTAAGTTGCATGTAGATTGTGAAACAAAATATGAATATTTAAATATTTGTGCCATCTCTCATATTGTATATGATCATTTATTTTCAAAGAAACTTTAGATTTTGTCATTGCTAACAAAAGTCGAGCTAAATTTTTCATCCTCAAATTTAATAAGCCACTTGCGAAAACTTTCTATTGCTGCTAGTGCGCAATGCGTTCACATTTACTGTTTCTGTAACATTTATTCCCTTGCGTTCAAAGAAGTCATTAAGTATCGAAAATATACTCTGCTCCTTTTCATTTTTAAAACATTTTATCTGAGAGTCATGTTATTTATCGTAAAAAAATTAAGCGAGTATCTTGAAGATTCGTACAATTTCTCTCATTCTTTATGCAACCAATCTGTTTTACGAACTTACGTGAAAAGTAACCTTTCATGAAGTATGCAGACATATGCTTTGGTTAATTAGAGTTAGTAGGTAATTCGAAAAGTTTGTACCAAGTTTTACATCTGGAAACTGGTTAATAATTTACTTTTGAATTTTATAAAAAAACATATTTATCACTTTCTTCTAGAATGACATTGCATATGTTTTATGAACAAAAATTCCTAAAATTAAAATATTCTTTTATGCTATTTTGTTAAATATTGGTGCTGACCTGATCTTTTATCCCTAGCAAGAATTGTGTAATGCTGAAAGAAAATAAATCTAATGTCTAGAGTGTGTGGTAGGTTTAGTAACACCACTCTTAATTCTTTTGAACAAAATCTTTATGTCTGTTGGGCAACAGAGCTACATCAAGCATTATATTTTGATATATCAAGTGCATAGACAACTTTATTTTCATAATTTACTGAAATTCTCTGTTTTTCTTTCCTGTAACATATCAGATACTATTTCAATTGATTCGAGCGAAAAAAAAATCACTTGAAATTATAATATAATTTCATGCTAATGTCAATAATTATTCGACTGATTCGCATGCGTGCATGCTGTTCTGCGCATTCTATACAGATGATTATTTCTGATGCAGTAATGAACGAAATCGTTTTCCAATAATTAAAAATCAATCCCTGGATGTTCATATTCCAAATAGTTCTTTTCTCTCATTAATTGACAATTGAAGCTATATTAAATAAGCCCAAGTATAATAAACGTTCCTTCTATTAATTTCTTATGGTATAAAATAAAGGTATTTAGACTAGAACCTTCATTACATGAAGCTTTTATTTAATAGTATGTGCTCAATTACAATATTGTATATAAACACACAAAATATTTATTTTCTTTTGTAGAATGAAGTCTATTCTATAATAAATCTGTAAATGAAATTAACATAATAGTCATAATAGTCATAATAGTAATTTGATAATATCGTAATTATAATATAATATTATTATAGTAACATTATAACAATAGATAATAATCAATTATATGACATAAGCTTATATTGTATTATTGTCAAGGTAGAAATAAATAATATCGCTAACTGAGAAAAGCTGCCATATAATTAAAAAATTTAAACGCGCGGAGTATAAAAGAATGAAATATTGCATCTTTTTTATTTTGTATTTCACCAATAATATAATCTCTAAACAACTTATTTTTATTTCATTTCATTTTGTTTTAAATATGAAATAAATCATATTTGTTCTTTTGTTATGAAAAAATTCTATTATATTAACACTTTTATCGATCATTTAAATCATATAACAAAGGTTTTACTGTATTTTAAAAATATAAATCATAAAAGTGCATAAATTTTGTGATATTTTCACAGATATATAAAAAAATTGTTAAAAGAAATAAATAGATACCGGAGTTTTCAATTTCTAACACAGGGGTTAAAATTGCGCATGCTAATATTCGATCTCATTACAGCTAATTAAATTTCCAAAATTCATAGGATCAATTTTGCATATGCCATTTCTGTCTTTTTTGATTAATCGTAAATCAGTAAATTTGAAATTAGGGATATTAGCCATTAATTATTTTAAATATAGGGAATAGGTATATATTTGTTTTAATAACTATATCTTGAGAAAATTATGTAGAATACACTTCATTATGAAAATTAAGGAAATACATTTAGATTCAAAGTACGAACGCGATATGAATGTTTTTTGTGTTGAGTTTTAGATGTATCAAAATTATAGTAAAATGATATACGTGGATTACTCAAACATATTTTATACATAGTGTTGCGTTTCAATCTTCGCATGCAATTATTTCCTAAACTATAACTCATTTCAAAAACTGTTTGAAATAAAACTTATTCATTGCTTTTAGAGGGCACATTTTACCTAAAAGACGCCTTAAAAGTCACCTTACAATCTAAGAAGTACGATAACCTAAATAAAGTTTGTGATCATGCAATGACCTTCTCTGCTTTTCCGAAATAGGATAATTTGTATTTAAACATTTCTCTAAACGAGTTATAGTTTAAGAAGTAATTGCATAGGAAGGTTCAAATGACACACTTTTCATATTTAACTGTTCAGTCGATGATTTACAGATACTTATTCTTACTTTCTTTGTTAGTTATAAATGTACCATTATTTACCGCAATTTTATTTTAATCGTTATAGAGAATTATGTATTTTCGAATTCAAGTTTCTTATTAATAGTATTTCTCGATGTTTCTCGATATTTCTCGATAAACCACAAATGAACGTTGTTTTTCGACGGTTTATTTTACGATACGTTACAATATATGTGCAGTGAATACTATATATTTTAGTTTACTTTTATAAAAAGGCATTAAGAACATGACAAAATTCATTTCCGTGTTATTAGAAACAGACGATTAGGTACATCGAAACAATCGCTTAGTATCGAATAACGGTATACATACATCGTACCGAATTATTCGATATTAAAGTAAGAAATCTAATTATCGTTTATCTTAATACGTAATGACATTCACAAATATCAAAACCATGTCTCAACTTCGAATAAGATAATAATGACTTGGAATGACTAAAAATATTGGGAAATTTCTGTTTCAGTCGGTCAGCACGAATGTGTAATTAACGACTACTACTTTAGAGATTCTTTTGATCACTCGTCATCAGACAGTCAACTGTTGGACGCATCCGGCAAACCACACAGTCCTTCGATGACCCCGGTGCCGAAAATGCAAAAACTTCAAAACTCGAAAGTCTGTCTTCAACAGCAGCAGCAACAGCAATTCCAGCATCAACGGCAACCTAGTCGGCGTTTAAATACTAAATTGAGGCACAAAAGTCTACGAATCACGAGGCTTTTCATTCCAGCTTTTATGCTTACGATGACAGTTTTGTTTATTGTGATCGTTCTGGTATTTGAGACAGACACAACTCTATTCAATAATTTGCGTAAGACGCCAGAAATGGTGGCTTTACAGAACCAATACTATGTCCCCATTAAGGAGTTCTTGAGGACAAAGCTCGGCCTATTTTGATGCGACCCGATGATGACCAGGCTGAGGTCGCCCTTTGTCGCTAAGTAACTTCCTTCAGTGCCAAGTCGAGAAGATGTTGCCGAGACCAAGGAGCGAGAATAACGTTTCTTTGTCATGCGTCCTTTCTTCTTACGTGAATCTACTTAGGGGAGAATAACTTGTTTTTCTTACATTTTCTTTGTTCTTTCTGTTTCCGAATCGACACAGGTACATCGGATTGGTATTTGAACCTTTTCCATTAAGGCTTATATACGTGTAATATATTACTATATCATACGTAATACACAAGTGTTCCGATATTTCGCCAACATCGTAGCTAACTTCATCGCACTTGTTGAACATTCGACAGAGTCACAATTTGAGGAAACAAAAAAAAAAAAAGGAAAGAAAGAAACACGAAAATATAGTAAAAGAAATCAACGACTTCAAATACCAATTTGAGTACTCCATGAAAGCCTCAAAACTGGATATATGTAGATATATCCGTAAAAACTGTCATCTGCGATAAAAAGTACCTTCGATTTATTATTTGTTTACTTTTTGCACTACCACGTATTTATATTTAAATATTAGTAACTTAATATATTTACACTATCGAAGACAAAGTGATTTGTACAAAATATTTACATTGCGAGTTCTCGTGTTTACTAAGTTACATGTAATTCGACGAAGTGTTAGGAAACTTTGTTATAGTACCTTTATCGAATTTATTTCATAAATTTAGGTGAAAGTCAGTTTCTACATATTACTATTCTATAGAATGTGTCGCAGATCGGGAAAGTCATATTTGTATTTACATACAAAAGTAGATTATATACAAGTATGTACGTTTTGAACTTACAATTAGCGATAGAGATCATGGGCAAAAACATCAACTAGTGTGTTGCACAACATATTTTTACTTTTTCTGTATATCGAAACGACGTTATTTCTACTTTCATTTTAAAGTAAGAGTGTACCATGTATCAGAATTACTGTATTTTCTAATGGATAAAATTCGAATCAAAATACAGTGTTTTTCGTTTTAAAACGTAAAATTTTTATTAAATACTTTACGTAACGTCCGATTTTCTTAATGAACGGTATATTTCTAACCCTGTTATAATAAATATCTTAACATTCATAATTACTTTACAATTTTTCTTTAAAGTATATATATATATATATAATGCTCGCTAATTTACATAATGTATGTAGTTACTAAATTTGCTAAAACAATTTAGCATAAAATTTATTAAATTTAACGTTCAAAACTAATAATGTATTTGATTCTTTGTTAGAAAATGCAGTGATCGAATAAATACGCTAATACACGGTTAAATGAGTACTTAATTTTCAGTTTTTATAATAGTACAATACACATAGGATTCAGCATGCGCAATCATAAACATTATTCGTTCGTGAATGAGTAAGCAACGCTAAAAACTGTATGCGTAAAATTTGCTTCTAAATTTTTAGTTCTCGTAAAATATTTATGGTTATAACGAACTTTTATAAGGCAATTTAATAGAACTTGTAAGATAAAATCGGGCAATATAAGATGCAATCAGATAGTATACATATAAAAAACGTTTCTTGTACTTTTATTCTAATGTTATCGATGTTTTCCTAGAAGTACGTATAAGGAAAATAGTCATGCTTCCTAACCTTTGTATTGGCATGCAACGAACAAATATCGATCGATCGATATTCATTGTGTCGTATCGGATGAAAAATCTTTTTTTATCAGTTTTAATTTTCATTTATACATCGACGTGATAAATATATACGCGCAGAATTCAGTGTGTGTGTACGATAGGATGAATCGCCAAACATTAACGTACAATAAAAGTTACTTCTGTTTTTGGTGATATCGGAAAGCGTTTAAAACAGTCATTCATCAGAGAGAGTAAATAATATAATGGCAATAATTTTTCACGACACATTGCGTATTTCGAAATGCTGAAATACATTATGCTGAAGAGAATATTTTTATTTATGGACTAACATCGCTAAGAAAACTGCGATTGCCACAAAGTATAAAGCATTCTTTTCAATGACCTTTCAATGAGTTGAGTGTTACTAGCTTGCTAGTAGTTATAGAGTTATAAATACTTATGTGGAATGTCCGAAATTGAATTAATTTGCAAATCATAATGCGTAGACACTGAAAATTTGTATAAGAAATTTTATAGATGCATAAAGCTACTTATTTTTACAGAAAACTATGAAATCTTGGAATGCATGATATTAAGAGATATAGAATATTTTCATCTCGATACAATGCTTACGTGATAGAAAAGAAAGAATGTTTTGCCAACCATACGTTAGTGTCATCAAAAACAACAAAGTGGGTTTAAATTTTAATGTGTCACGATTCATCCTGAGATAGTTGTAAAAGTTTATTCTATAAATTCTGTTTGAGATGTTGGATTGCTTCCAAGGAGTACACAGTGAATCATTAGAATGATTATCCAAACAAAGTAATCTATTTTGGATCCAAATATGCTTAAAATAGAATCAATCTGTTTTTATATATTTGTGAATGAAAAATGGAATTCGCATTTTTCTACCTTAAAATATAACATTTTAGGTTGCGTTTTAGTATCATTAGAAGGCTTTCCATTTTTGACTTGATATTTATAGTACCTGTGCCAGCTGACCACATACAAACATTTGTACAATCGCTAATATTCTTATAATCTTACTTCAAAACCATTATTTCTAAACAATTTCTTATCTAGTCATGTTATTTTTTCTGCAAATCACAAAAGTAAACATTACGACATTAATCTGATGCTTTGAATAACACGAGAAAGTGATCTGAAAAGTACATGAAAATAACATTACGTATATGAAAAGCAGCATTTGACTAATGTGAAAGATAAAACATAGGGTAGAAGAATTAAGAGTTTGTTCTTGATATTAATTTTAATCACTTTCCTTAATATAAATCAAATAATCAGTAAATGCTTTTCTGCGATAGGTTTTTAAAAATTATGGTTTGAATGGAGGAAATAAAAAGCAGTATTAACAAATAACGTGACCTTCGTGAAGACCAGTTCTTTTTGTACGCAATCATATTGGTGGCAATTACTTACATGTAATATAAAAGTTTAAATGCTTTATTAGTAGCTAGTATACTTGGTATGCAGTATATTTGCATAGTACTAGTATTAGATAGGATCGCATGTTTCCTCTTTTTATGCTTAAGTCTCTGTAACGTTTGACCAAATTTTAGAATTTTAAACATTTTTCAGTACTTTCGTGAATATTTAAAATCGAGTATAAAAACTTTTCTATACAAACCAAAATTTGTAATGACAAATCATAAAAACTTCTCACTAGTTTCAGTGGCTTTTTATTTAAGCTGGTTTTATAGCGATATATCGCGTGCAGCACATAAGCATATACATTTTATTATTACTATTTCACGAGCAATTTATACAAATAAATTGAAAGAAATTTGTCTTACTTATTTTTATATTAAAAATGCTTGCAAAATGTAATTATGTATGAATTTATTATACTAACTGTTAGACGATTGCTAGCATCAGCATTTGTTCGTTTTTCAACATTCAAAGAAGATGAAAGAAAATTTCATTATTTCATCAAGAAAATCTGTTAGATTTCTTAACAAATTGAACATAAAATTATACACTCGATGACCTTTCTTTGTTTTGCCTGTTTTTTGAAAATTTGTAGTGAGGAACGATTTTTATTTGTTTCGATGACGATAATGACCACGACACTTTCTCTTTACCTATAAAAAGGACAATTTGGCCATCTATAGCAATATTGGCTCAAGTTTTACGTAAGAGTGAATTGATCATCCCAAAACTACTATTTTTCCTTTAAAAACTGAGATACAAAAGAAATTTACAGTAGATTTGCTGATCATTTTTTTCAATCTTCTTTTCTTCGCATTAAAATAGGACAAAATTTTATAAATATTACGAAATTTTACAAAAGTAAACTTGCGACTTTTTGTGTTTTTATAATAGAACATATTTATCAAATACTCAAACACTACAGTGCCTCGTTATTATCGATTAAATAGGACTCTTCAATATCGACTTCATCATCCATTCTACATTATCAGAAAGAGTCGAAACGTAGAATCTCTTTTATTTCTTTCAAGTTTGTAAAATAAAGAAAATGGATACGAATGACTGGAAAACAGTCGATTATAATAGCAGACAATCGCCATTACATCAACTAACAAAATACATTTGTCTTTTTTACCAATAAAAACGATTTTATTGGATTGGCAATAGATACAATCTCTCTGATGAACACTATTAATCGACAGTTTAGGTGATCCCATAGAAAAGCACACTCGCGAGTCCAAACGGACTTAAAACTTGATTTTGCTCGTATAACTATTATGAACAAAGATTTTTCTTTATTCGTAAGGGAATTTCTACTTATAATATTTATCGTGATTAAATAATTGGATAATACCCAAAGAATAAATAAAATTAATATTTATTCTGTATTTTTGCAATGTGCATTAGACATTTTTTTTCTTATAACTGATTGTTCTCGATACGTGTAGATATTACATACGATACTCTTGGTTCTCTATTTGTTGTCTAGAACCAATAACTAGAATTCCAATTGTACGTTCTGGTAGGATTTTTAATGATTTAGAACACGGATTGTAAACATTTACACGCGATTATCTGTTGCTATCAAACCAGCCTAATAAAATACAACGGATATAAATATTACGATATTTCACAGAGAGCTCGAAAATTATGTGATCAAACGCTGCATTCCACGAGTAAAAGCGACTGAGAAAATGCTTCTTCGCCACGTTACATTAGGAAAAGAAAAAGAAAAAAAAACGTAGATCGTTCGTTTTCCATTCCAAAATGCAATGCTAGTTTGACATCATAGAAGGGATGAGTTAATAATGATTTGAACGTTTAACGTCTACCTTACTTTAGTTCAGTAAGTGCCAAATTAATCTCTTCGGTAAGTGTTTGTCACAATGTGTTTTGCTGTTTATGTACACAAAATATGTTTTGCAATTTTCTCTAGACAAAAATCAAACAATGTTTAATCTTGGGGATCAAAAAGATGCATTCACCGCGGATCATTAAACAGCGCAGTTGAAACAAATGTATCGTCGTGTATTCTCACTTATATTGAAATTAACGTTCATCGCGATACATCTGTATATCGTTATACTTATACACGGATATTGTGAAAATTGGATAGATTTTTTTCGTAAATTACACTTGCTACGAGTTTTGGAAGATCGCAGTGTTTTTTAAGAAGAAAACAGAACATCTTCTTGCATCATATGTATATACATACACTTGTAAACTCGGTAATCATTTAGTAAAAGACGAAGAAAAAGATAGTCAACGAAAATTGTTTTACACTAATTTGCAAAACAGTGCACTCGAAAATGATGTGAAACTATTTTCTGTGTATTTATCACTGAAAGCATCTAAAATTCTTCGAGAGCGATGTGGTCAGTAAATAGACTCATATTGTTTGCGTAAATAACGAAAGGAGTCTCTGTTAATTGCAGTCGAACAAAGATATGACTATACTTTATGAAATGTATCGCTAATCTGTGGAAGAATATTTGAATGTATTTTGTCGCGATAGTATCACCATTTTCACTGTAAAAATTAAAAAATGAAAATTATGTTCATCTTTCAAGAATACTCATAACATTGTGATGAAAAATTGTACATATACATATTCTCGGATACTAATCACCATGACTTTATAATGAAATGTTTCAGAAATTACATTTTTCTTATTTATACGTTTACGAAATATCTATTCAAATATGTAAAATATGACAAATTTAAGAAACAGATTCAAAAACTGTAAGTTATTTAAAAATTGATTTAAATGAGATTCAAATGAAACAATATACAATTAAAGTACATGTTTAATATATTTATTTTAATAGTTTACAATTCAGATATAATCTGATAATTTTTCTAATCTTTCTATTATTTAACGTTCCATTATATTTTATATTTGACTATGTACTTTAATATCAATTGATATGATGTATTTTTACATGAAACAATTTCATACGATTGTGTTCACTAATATAAAAATCAAGTATCTGGGAGTTGATTTATCTTTTTGCTAACCGAGGTATCAAAGACCAACAAGTATTAGAAGTTAGAATAATTTATTTAATTATCAAATTGAATTATTCGATTTAAGGTTCACGAAAGATCTACGTATTCACATACACGTAAAAGGTTGTTGCATTAGCGATCTACGGTGAGGTAATATTTGCTTTCGTTTCTCAGCAACTGTTAAAATCAAAGTAAAAGCCTTTTTAGACGAGATTCGATAATCCTTAATAATCCTCGATCACTGATTAACTACTTATTAACTATTGCTTATGATGTATTGATAAAATAATTTAGATGTTCCGATAAACGATTTTACTAGCTACTTTCTTTTCAGTGGTCTTTGCTTTTTGTTACATTTCAACTATGATATCATGGCAAAAAATTTGCCTTGTTTTCAATTTTTATCAATTTTATTTATATTTAATTACATTTAATTATTATCGTATTATCTTTTTCGATTTAAATAAAATTAAATACGGTAAATTTTCAATGGTTATGCAATATTTATTCGGAATAATGCATGGAAGTAATTAAAACCTTTTCCCCTATGAGATTATAATACCTATGGGATGATTTGTTGTATCGATTGCAGCCCCTACATATAAATTGCGCCTTGTTAATTTATCGCGGAATTATTACATTTAAACTTTATTAATACAAAGTTTATTACCATTTAGTATAATTCTATTTGAGAAATACGTCTATACCTAATGAGATATCACTGTTACTTTAATCGCATTGCGTTGTTAATTACAAAAGTGACCTAAGTTATATTTTGCATCTCAAAAGTTTAAAGTCTTACGTTTGGATAAAATAATGCTCACCATATAAAATACATAAAACACATTTTAAGAAGTACTTGTTATTATAACATAAATATCATTATAATGCGAATGAAATAAAAAAATAAATGACAAATTAATTCTTTTCAGATTTTTGACTTAGACCACTTTTATAATTATCGGCATAAATATTTCCTGTATCTTCGTTGAGCAATGTTTACCTGTTATGCATATACATATGTACATATGTACGTATATCTTGCCTGAAAAGGCTTTAACGATTGGCGTTGTATGGCCTATACTGTGTTAATATGAAAAAGACAAGAGAGTATTCTGTTGACATGCATCTTGTTTTTAATGCAAATGTGACAAGCACGCATACATGTAGGTGTTCGACAAAAATATGTGAGTAGAGACGTATAACATACGAAATGAAGTATTTTACCATTGAAGGTATAGATAATTCGGAAAAACGAACATGTATTATATTATATACATACATATATAGACATTACCAATAAGCTAATCAGTTAATATTAATTATTATAGGGATGTTAGGCAATTTTAAACGGTCAACGAAAAGCAATTATTTGATAGTTACACATAGATGATAAGCGGACATAACATACAGTAAAAAGCTTTCAGAGAACATAAGAGAAAATCATTGGTATATTGTGAAGTCTTTTTTATGTGAGAAACAATTATTTTCACATTTTATGGCTCTTATACGTCAAAGACCTTCGCTTCACGAAATCGTGTATGACTTTCATTGCTTTTATACTGTCACTCCGTTGTTCGTGAATTGGATATTCTTTAATATAGCTAATAAATTTTACCTTGATTCAAACCTGTTTTATATCAACGTTTCTCATTTAAATATTAATTAGATGACATAAATAGCTCTGCAATACAATTTCTTTTATATTTAATATTTAATTCGAATCTCAAATTCTCGTTAATTACATAATTTATGGATGCGTATGTACATTCTCATTAAAATGGAAATTTATATCATGTTTTCAGCAATTTTGTTCTGATTAAATAGGTTCAGAAAATTACGATAACGTTAACGAAAGGTAATGAATAAATAAGCTAAAGACCTTTCTGTATTTTTATGTAATATTCTAGATTTATTTATAAAATTATTGAAGAATTTTAATGAAATCAAAAATGTTGAAGTTCTATAACTAATGTACAATCTGTTTAATCAAATTTCGAAGATTATAGCAATTTCGTTACACGTGACTCTTTAAGATAACCATCGAAGGAAACTTTTAACGACGAAAATTTTAACTGTCTTTAATGTTTGAGATATATATTATTATTAAAAATTTAGTGAAAAATATTCACACGAATAATAGCTGCAAAAGAATGTACAAAAGTCTACCCTTAACCATTCTTAAATTTCAGAATGAGCTGATCCGTTTCTTCACTTACACTTTCAACAGATTTCTAACTTAATTGAGATTTTACTGAAATACGTGTAATTTAGATGTCACGTTCCTTAATTTTGTTCATTTTACAACTCCTCCCCCAAATGATTCAAATCCATGAAAATATAACGTCTATCAGCTATAAATCTGGTCAAATGATGAAATAATCTGATCAATTTATTTAATTCTTGACTGCCAGTTGAATTACCATATTATGAGTTCAGATCCTTCATCGGTTTTCTTTTGTTGAAATTACGAGTACAGCTTTTCGTGAGCTTCATATGTCATAGCACTACATTTTCCATAAGTGTTTTAAAAACATATTACATATTTTAAGATTATTAGTGCATCCAAATATAATCGAATATAAACGAGGAAATCCATATTATGTCTTATACGATATGTTAAATAACGATATGTTAAACGTTACAGAAAAATTTCACGATAACTTAATCGTTTCTAATATGGATATATGAATTCATAATAAATAAAATTGGACCAACCGTTTAAACAATGAAACCGTAAATTACACTGCTTTACGAGATTACGAAAAATTAAATTGTTATGAACAAATAAATTGAAGCGTAAGGGGTAGCATGATCCATAAAACTGTTGTTTCATAAGATAAAATTATAATTAACGTATATCTTAATATTTTTAATTACAATTGAATTTATAGTTTTCAGATATTCTTTCTCTTTTGTATTAGAATATTTTTTAAGAACGAGAACAAAAGGATATTTGATATTGTTTGTAATCACTCTAGTATGTATACAATATATAGATGTGTATTTACAATTTGACGAACTGTGACATATACTTAATCTAAAGAAATGAATGCAAAATTATTATGAATTAAGCAAGCATGGTCATCGATAGAAAATTTTGTGATGAGAAGGTCTTTTTATACGTTGGAGCTGATGCATTACAATATTTCCTATTATATACGAAACTCCTCGCTATAATTTCTCATCTGATATTTCCTTGTTTTATTACATCATTAATTTATTTCGCTAAGTGAGTTTGTAATTGTATTTGTTTAATTATGTGATTCCCCATGACACCATGACAACTACCAACGTCCAGCGTACATGTATTTCAATAAGAATCTAACAACTTGTAAGAAAAACACACACACACTACGAAGTGAAACAATAACTAAAATGAAGCAAGTCACATTTTTGTGAACAATGACTTTTAACCAAAAACCATTATATCGTGTACTTTTAAATTTGGAATAAAAGAATTTAATAATTGCCATTTAGATTATGTAATTAAAAACTTTTAATTTGAAATTTCTTCGTTATTTAAAATTTGGTTTGCTTCATTTAGTACAATTGTAATCCATCGTTTGTGATTTTACTTGTATATTTTGTACCTCAATTTGTTGCATTGAATGTTAACAAAGACCCATGTAAAGAGGAAAAGAAAGAAAAACCGAAATATCTTGGAAACCGTGAAATATATAAAAGCTATTCGCGCATTGTAATATTACATCGCGTATAGTGTAAAAAGGCACAATAAAATTTGTATTCTATGCTATGTCCGAGGTTAATCGAAACTCTGAATAACCGTACTACCGATTATAACGTCCATTGTATACAAATTTCTTGGAACACAATAGTGAGAAGTTTTGCATTCGCGCAAGGAAAGAAAGAAAAAAGAGACTTAATCGATACGTAGAAAATCAAAACAGTTTGCAACTTATAGTTACAATCGTACCGTTTCTCTTCACTTGCAATAACCAGATTTCTTGAATTTTGCATATGAAACGAGCGCCGTTTATTTCAAAAGCGAGAACAACGAAGAGAAAAATTCGAGCAGTATATAGCGAACACGCGAGATTGTTGGGTTGATCAAGAAAAGATTTCGATATTTTTAGTATAAAATAATAAAGTTCAGTAGTAAATTTTATCGAATAGTACATTAACCATTTTGATTTACAATTATTTGATATAAAATGGGTAGCTGCATAATTTTAATCAGCACGCGATTATATTTAATAAATAAGAGATTTCTTCGCGTTGAAGAACAAAGGTGCACCATCTAGCGTAAAAGTCCGACATTATTCATTGGTCAACCCAATGCAATTTCGAAGGGGAATTTCCGAAGCAATTTTCATGCAAAACTATTGAGTTGTTCTCGCATTTTACTCTTATCCATTTTCCTAAAAGTGCCTACGCTATTCTGAACTCTTTTGAACGCAGCATCTCGCTGAGATTTCGGCATTAAATTTATTCGATATGTGCTCCATGTTAAACGAATTCGAGGCTATTGGACACATATACAGGCGCGCGCGCGCGCGCTAAATCGGTGTAACAATTTCTGATATTTGTATCGAACAATGAGTGTAACGTCTCTTCGTTGTAAAAGCCGTCTCCTCGTTGACGAAATTCGGTGTTCCAAACGAGGAACATCGAGAATTTGTTTCGTGAGGAGCAAAGATCTGTTTAACTGCAGGGACGATTCTAAGAAATTAGAATGGTAACCGTGCAAATCGCTCGATCGATCAAGTCGATTCGAAGGACGACGCACCATTTCGACTCGTATTACAACAAACAAATTAATGTCAATTGCAATATAACATAACCTTAGATATAAAAATAAGAGTATCGAAGAGCATTCGATGTGACAACTCTGGGTAACGAACCATACGAACTTCTGAAAGGTTCTGTAACGCTGGAGATTATCAAATTCGAGGAGAGAAAGCGATTAGTAAATTTAACGGAAAACACGTTTCGAAAGTAAGCTAAAACCTCATAAACTTAGTACGAATTTAACCCTCTGTAACCAGAATTTCGTTTGCTTATCAGAAACAGAATTGTAACAGATTGTGAATTTCTTCATTTAATTTGAAACTTAGAAAGCGATAATTGTAAAAAATAGAGCGATCGACGATAGAAAAATATGCCAATAGAATATAATAACGTAGGTATAAGTAAATGAAATGAAGGAAATTAAGGAAGATTTAGGTACGTGTATTTACATCTGAGTTCTAAGTACAGCGTTATGGAGGGTTAATCACAATTTTGCGTTTCGAGACCGTTTTATATTCTAGCAAACTTTTTAACAGTCCTAACATCTTTTTCGGTGAGAGAAATTAAACGATAGATCGTTCGTCGCTTATTTGGAAAAATGTTGAAACAATTGATAAATGATATTCGGGTCGCTCACTTTGTTAATGTGAAAGTTTTTGAGCGCATGTTACATGTGTAACTTGTTTATAAAGAACAAAGAATGGACATCTTGTATTTCGCACTGATGCAATCAAACTCATAAAAGTGTATAAATAATAAATGTCTGAATTTCCCATTTTGTACATTTTTTATACGAACTCACGATAATTTACTATATTTCGTTTCACACGCGCAGGTATAATCGCTCACGAAAGTATTCGAACGTTTCAGTCACTAAGATTTGACAAATAAACTAGATACGTTGGATTTGAACTTTAGAAATAACTTTTGGGATCGTGTGAATAAAATTGTAAAAATTTTTAACGATTAACACAGAATTCGAAGAACACTGCGAACGTATCGTTTAGGAGCAATAGTAAAAATAAAGGCATTGCAATTAATTGTAAAGGTGGTTCAACTATAACACGCGAGAAAATAATCTACATCCCATAATTTTCATTGTTTTTTTAAGCTAATGCAATGTATGGAAATTTACACGTTTAAAATATGTCTTCTTTAATAATACAGAAGAAAATTACCTATATTTTCAATATTTTTCTACAAATGTGACTAGTTTGTGCGGCAAATGGCATAAATACGCAAAAAGAGATTAACGAGATTCTGTTGTTTGAGAATGGAAAGATGTTTTACATACGATTTACATTTCAGTCCTGTTAGAGGTTATGTTTAGAAGACAAATAAATAAGAAAGAAAATATCGATTTTGCTTATTTACTAAAAATAGTAATTGTTTCTAATACTTTTATTAACAGTATTATATAATTCTAACCTTTCCATATAAGATCAAATTTAATTTATAACGATACGATTTCTTTTCTTTATGTAGGACACAGGACCCAAGCACTGTAATTAATTGTTACCATTGAGCTAATTGTAAATATTAATACGAATTAATTCAGAAATAATCGATGAATAAATGCTTTTCGAATTCTTCAAAAGTCATTTTGTTAATTTCAACTATATGTTTTCGATAATTGTGACGTACTTCAGGCAAAATAATCCAACGTGCCTATTTCATTTGTTTAAAATTGAAACTTAAACGATTTATATATTTTCGTAAACAACTGTACGTTGAAAACTGCGCAACTATTAAATGTACAGTTGGTAATTTTCATGTTTTATTTCATATATGCTATATGTCAAAATTTAGTTCAAAGGTAAATTTAATATTTTGTTCGTTTATTTGAAACAACGTTATTTACACTATAAAATATCAATGTTGAAGTGACAGCCTTTTTGATACAGCAAATTCATGTGAAACATGATAATTGGATTATAATATACGACGTGAAACTTACTTATTTACGACTCAATTTATGTAAAGAAATTGTTTAGCATATTAGATAAAATTATTTATATAGTGTAAGGAGGAACTAATGTAAAATAATAATATAGATTAATATATCGAGGAAATTTACGAGTAGTGATATTAATATTTTCTTTTTGATCCTCAATAAATTCAATTACATATACCGTTACGTATTCCAATAAGAAATGTTTTGTTAGTTTCATTAAATGAAATCAATACTTCGGTATTGTTTAATATTTAATACGCTTTCATCATTACTCAAATTTTATTCAGTAAGAATTATCAGAGTTATCAGTACGAATATTTTTAACAATCGCCATTTGATATTTATAAGAATAGCAGTAGATATATTATTTAAAGAACTTATGATTTCTTAGTGTAAACATCGCGTAAAACATAATTTGTATTTTAATGAAAGTAGTAGAAATTCTGTAATTTTTGTAGCACTATTTCTCGGTTAGTTAAATCTTTAAATAAATATCGATTGAATTATTACTTCAAATGTGTAATTTATGATCTAATTTCTACTTTTCAGAATCGTCATATACTTTTCAACGTTTAATGCTATAAACAAGTTCATTTCTTGAATCATTAAACATTATTATTTTCTCCGATGTAATTTAATTAAAGATACTTAAACTTAATAATATTTTCATATTTGTTTAATTTCTTTTTGTAGAAAATATATATGAAATTCACGAAAACCTATTGTTTTCATTTTAATGTTAAATCAATTTTTCTTTACCAATGGATCGATATAAAAATAATAGTATCAGCTCAATTCGCAATATTTTCTATATTAGGTATATACATACAGTCGAAACGACTTTCTCACATTGAAAATCTTTGTTAATATATAATAATTATCCGACTATCTACCATCTTTTGTCATTTTCAGTATAAAATTGAAATTTTGATGAAATTAAGTTAACTCGTTTTTGAAAAGAAGTGTGTTTTATCGATTGAAATAACTAGAAATCCGAAGATTCGATGTTGAATCGAAAAATAAGCAGGAATATAAATAGCATAGGTGTTGAAATTTTTTTATAATAAAAGTATATTTATTAATAAGAAGACTAGTATAGCGAGCATTCGCGTATGTACTAAGGTACTAATATAAAATAACTAAACAGAATGATTTTATAGTAAACACGTGCTTACTGCTTTGTTGCTTGAATGAAACTGTTAAAGTAAAAAAAAGAGATTCTTATATATTACGTCTTGCAACCTAACGTTGCGGTTCTCTGCCATGTGTCATTCGTTAAGTCTCTGACACTAGGAATAAATCTGGTATTTGTTGCCTGTTACCCTCCAACAATTAGCTTACCTAACAAAAATAAAGTTTTTCTGGAAGAATTAAAATAAAAAAGTAGGAGACAAGATATCTTCAACTATCTATAGAAAAATTGAGACTTCTACAATTACATTAAAAAAGAGAGTGAAAGGTAGTAAAAAAAGCAAAGAAAACGAAGGACTGTGGCAAAATAAATACATTAACTTTCCTTTACCTTTTATTTGTTTCGATGTCCAATTACAATTTTTAGAATCATCTGATGCATATAGTAAATCTCAAAACTATTCATATATTGTCCCTCCTCTTTAATAATTCAAATGATATTCTTTCATATTACAAATTTCAGGACATTTGTCAACGAAAATATGTACCTCGTTAATTACGCTTTTGGTTAAGGTAAGTTTTATTACAAAATTATATTTCGTTATGATAAAAACAGAAATTAAAGTATAAATTATTGCAGAATTAACGTCAAAAAAGTATTCTTAGTTTACTATCTGTCGAAATAAAAATATCTGCAAATGTAGTCTGTCTTGTCATTAATAAATATTTTAAATATGGAAGGTATATAATAATATTGGTACTAATTTTCAAATTATTGAAACCCAAATCCAAATATTTTTTATCGTTTTAAAAGTCTAGTAATTTTTGAAACTCAAAGTTTTCGTTTTGCTTTGTAAGAGGAATATTTTGTTTTAATAATTGCACTCTTAATAAAAATTATGCATAACTCTCGATTAAGCAAAGCAAAAGGAAATACAAATAAAACCACAAGGATATGCAAAAATATCTTTTGAGTTAATTAGCTTCTTTCCTTTTTCCCGCCTACAGTATCAATTATACAGAAAAGTCTTTTGAAGAATGTTTTATTTGAGAACTGATGCTGTGATAAAATAATTTTTATCTAGGTTTCAAAAATTTCGAGCCATGAAAAAAGTATGATATTGGAATTATGGGTAAAAATAAATAAGTAACGTTCTTTATAATTATCTCCATTTTATTCATAGGAAGGTATATCTTCTGTATTCTAGCTGAACGCAAAGACAAAACTAGAGTGATGAAAAAGGGTACGCAATCGCAGCTCGTCCTGGTCCCTTAATTCTTATCTACAGCATTCACTTCAACACTTCACGCGTTCCTGGAACCTCTTCCACGCATAGTTCAAAGGCATATCTATTTCTCCTAAAAGACTGATTTTTGTAAATATCATTAAATACATGTATGATTTTTAAGAAGTATCTTATTTTCAACATATGAAGTTTCGAATTTTCGAAACACAGAGCTTTTTTTATTCCAAGAGGTTTCGAGAAATCCGACAATATACATTATATTTTTCTTTGTATTTGAACGTTGGTTGAGATTTATAGCTGTTTAATTGCCTATTCGGTAAGTATGCAATATCGTTGTCAAAGAACTAGTAAAAGCACATTTCATTTTCAAGCACCCCCGATCTATATTTCTTATTGAGGCACAAATAAAGCCTTTTGAGAAAAAAACGGAAAAAAACGCGTTTAGGGCAAAGTCGCTAAACTACTGTAGGAAGGATTTTGGCCAAACTAAAATCTTTGCTTCTGGGTAACTTCTTTATTCTCTCCGTACGCTGGTTTGATAGTGCCCCAAAAACGCATCCCTCGCTGTTTTATAGGGCGTGTCCCTTCTCCGTCGCCTTGTCTTCGCGTGTCCGTAGCCTCTTCCGCTGAGCTCCAGTCCAGACGCCCCAGCTTGACGACTAGCATCCCCATCTGTGGTTGTTGTCCTTGGGCCTCAGCGAGGCCTTCCTAGAACTCCAACGCAGAGCTTTCTCCCGCCGGAAGACAATGGGCCGCGGTGAAAGTTGCCGACACTGCATATTTACCGAATAGGCAATTAAACAACTATAAATCCCAACTAACTTCCAAATACAAAGAAAAATATAGTGTATATTGTTGGATCCACGGTCGGTTGGCGAACTCGACGAAAATCGGAACAAAATATTCGCGGCGCTCCTTGAAGCTGGGCTTTATATAGGGCCGGGCCCCGGTACGGGGAAGTTCGGGAAACGATCAAAAGTACATCGCCAGACGAGAAGCCCGAAAGATGGATTGCATTGAGATGAATGCGAAGATGAACCTTCATTTTCGTGCACTCGCTTGTCGCAGAAGAGAAGAGGTCTTTCTAGCGAGCACGGAGGTTGGAAGACTGAATGGAATGAATAAACACGTCATTCTTGAACCAAGTAAGAAAGAACTTGATCGTTGACCAAGCACATTGGACGGTCCACTACAAGCGCTGGAGCCGATGTCGTGTGCCCTGTGGCGTTGAACCACACATTGCAAACGCCGTGCGAATTGATCTCTTGCCCATTTGCAGCACAGCCTTGCACGTTGTCAATCAAGGTGGGTGACCCAATCTTCTTCCATGTGGCAACGTCAATGACGTACAGATCGGCTGCGGTATCGGCCTGCATGCGGATGGACGTTCCGTTAAACTGAATGGCAAAGAAACGACGACTGGATTTGTAATCACTGGTCCACATGTCGTTGACAATGACCATACTGCCATTCACTTGTTGACACCTTCGGCATGCTTGCAAGATGTGGACAACGGTATTGCAATGATGGCATGTAGCTTGGCGAAATGGGCAATCTTTACGGTCATGCGTTGTAGAAGTACAACTGAAGCAATGACTTTTTCGAGTTGGTTTGTTCCCCCTTTTCTGTCCCTTGGACTCCCCTCTTCCTTAAGACAGCCACTCCTTGCTTCTGCGTTAATTCTCCTTGTCGTCAGAATGATAACACTGACCTGTGTTAGTGAACCGGATTGCCCGAGTAAGACATGTTTTCCGTCGTGAAACAAGGAAGACCCGTTACGGTCTTCCAACAGCCAGGTCTTAGCATGCCTTCAGCATGTTTGAATGCTTTACCTTTTTTCTTTGACTTCTCGTGTCGCGAAACACGAGAATCCTGGAAATCCCTAATTTAACGAAATTAGGCGACGGCTCTTAAGACTTGGCTGACAATAGGCCTGAGGGCTCCACGTGGTCCGCACACGTTGGAAGCCTCAGGCCCTCGCTAGGGGTAATAAACGACCGATGGGGTCACCAGCGCGCGGGTGGACCCCAGGTACCCCACCTTGGAGGAGAGGGTTTCCTCCACTATCGTTGCTTTTTGGGGGAACCTTCCCTTTCTCCAAGGTCACCGATTTGCGAACTAAGGGAACGCCCTTGGTCAAAGACTGCCAATCATATTTGGCGAGCTCCCGATTTTCCTACGGCCGATCATAGGAAGATCGAGGAGCTCACTTCGGTACGAGCTCTGAGAGACACGGGTTCTCTCTAAAACACTTCGGTACGAGCTCTGAGAGACACGGGTTCTCTCTAAAACAGTTCGGTTCGAGATCTGAGAGACACGGGTTCTCTCTTAACACACTTCCTTGTGAGATCTGAGAGACACGGGTTATCTCTAAAAAACTCCGTCTAACCTATTCAAATCAACAACACGCCACGGTTCTTTTCGAAACGTCGAACGTCGTAGACACGACTGTTTTCCGCTCGTGCAACTTAAACAGTTGCCCAATATTAATTTGGCGGGCAACACGTGTCGTAGTCGCGAGACGGCCTTACAACCCGTCGGAAATACGAGAATTTCGATCGCGACGCGACGCGACAACATGCTTCTCGTAGCTTTTCCAACGACGGTTCTTCACTTTCCGACTCTTTTAGGATCAGCGGGCGGAACTGCAGGAGAGCCGGCTCGGCAAAGCGCAAGGAAGCCAGCAAACATTTAAAGGCATCAGCGGACATATTGTGAAAATCGCATGCGTCGACGTCTGCGTTGACTTCGTCGGTGACAATGTTGAAGTCGGACGAAGGCTTTGTGGTCAATGTTTCAAGACGCCGTTGAAATAACGTCTTGGTGTGATCAAACAAGGTCGTTATCTCCCTCACCAATCTGTTGTACGCCATTTCCGAAGGCTGGCTGGGTGAAATACGGTTGCAAAGACGAACAAATTCGGCTTGGCTGATCGACTCTATAAGAAGACCAAACATCGGCGCGCGAGTCTTCACAAACCTTCCAGACCCAATATATATACTAACGTGTATATATGCTAACATTACCTTGTACCCCTTTCAATAAGTAACCTTTTGATTTAATGTCTGTTATAAACATTTAAGTTGGCTACTATGTCATGTTGCAGTAATAGTGTGTTTTCATTGAGAAAATTGTAGTACGAAATGTCTTTCCTTTTACTATTCTATAAATAGCTTTCTCGTGTATAAACCCTTGGTAGTGTCATTGTGATTGTAGACTAAATGTCCACTGATAGAGAATATTTGTGTTATGCATATCTTTACCACTTGTAGTCAAGCTAAAGGCTGTTCGATGGTAATATGTTGATAAAAAGTAAACTAAAACAAATAAACATATCGGTTACCTTCATTGTCAGTGGAATCACCGGTATTAGTCAGAAGAAGATCACAAATGTTACAAATGACAGTTTCTTTAAACAGATATTTGATTAGCCTTGGAGACGTCATGGCACCAAGATTTTTAAACACGTTAAGCATTCCTCTTTCTTTTCTTTATTGTAAACTAGAAGACTTATCTTTTCACTGAAAGAGACACTTCCAATGAGTGACATATAATAAAAGATCGTAAAATATAACACATAATAAAACATATTAATTTAATTTCATTAATAATTAATTATTGTTTTACCCTAATGCCGATTTCTGCTATACGGAATTAAAAATTTGGAGATTACTTGACACTTCAATTTTTGTACAGAAGAAGACACTTAAATGTGCTTCATGAATAGGTAGATGCTCGCAAGTTCTGCGATATGTAAGCATTTTGTTAATTATCTACCTCCATTATGCATACTTTTTCAATATTTCTGTTTTTCTAATGTAATTTCAACAATGTTATGATTAAGAAATTTGATATGAACATGTATCTTTACTGTATAATTTACGAAATCCTTACCAAAGTGAAGAAACCCTACTTAGATGAATTTTCAGTAATTGTGTACAAAAGGATGCTCCTCACTGATTTAGATAAAATTAAAGTACGTTGTAAAGGTTAAGATTTTTAATAATTTTTTCATTTATATATAACTGTCGGAAAATTTTAGTTTCCAAGATATCAGCGAAAAAACTTTGAATTCCATTCCATTGAATTTTCCTTATACCTGTAATTGGTGGTAAGTATATATTTTACTATGCAAATACTTCTCATTATCCTGCTTAAACATTCCTCTATTTACTTAAATTACAGATAGTGTAAAAAGTATTCGTACACCCAACAATTTCGAATAGCGCTTCGTAAAATTATATTATTCTAACTACTTTTTCATAAACAAGAAATTTGTACATATTTTTTCAAATCTCTAGGATAGATAAATTATAAAAAAAATTATTCGATTATTATTCAAAAATAAACATTTTATAGTGAAAAGTAAATAATCATTTAAATAATAACACGAGTAAATGATACTTTATTTCCATTATCTGGGAAATAAACCAATTTCGTTTTATAAAAGAAAGGTGGTACGCATGGAATATCGTTTTTTGAAATGGAATAATAAGTATAAATTTTTTAAAAGCGTTATATATGATTAAAATGAGTTCTGCATTTTTAAATTTACAAATTTAATAACATCGTAATTTAATTTTTATCAAAGATTTTGTGAGAATAAAGTAAGACACTTTGTATAACAGGCATTATGTAATTATTTTATTTGTTGCTGTAAATCAAGTTTAAGGAACGGCATACTGTGCTAGAAATGGGTTGTTCTCAGAGTGTTAATTCGGGAATAGAGATAGAAATAAAATTTCCTTAAAATTTTGTATTTTTATCTAAAAGAATTTATTCTATTTTTAAAAATAAACGTTCAAATATCGATTGTAATTTTTCGTCAATTAAAATAATAAAATTGAAATATCGTTCAACTATATTATTTCAATAAAAATATGCAATACCTATGACACACTAATTATAACATACATAGACAAATTCATCAAGATAGACTAAAAATTTAAACTGTTAAATTTTACATCTTAAAATGGAAAAAATTACATTACAAATGATTTCATTAAAATTAGTTAATAAGTTGCAATTTATCCTACTCGTTTGTGTTTTCTATGAAGATGTATTAACGATAACATTACAATATATACCGATATTTATTGATAATTTTATCGATAGTCGCACTCCTAGATAAGGGCATGTTTCACGAGGAATAACATATGTATTTTAATATTTTGCGAAATGATTTATAATTCAGAGCCAATACTACAATGATAAAAAATGTATTTACTTTATATTTATAGAAATCGAAACAAAATATACGAAACACAAAAATATTTTCAAAAACATTTCGCTACCACTCTCACGATTCTTAATCTTAAACTTGAATGAAAATTTTTGCAATAAGTTAGTTAAGGAAACTTGTAAAAACTATATAAACTCTAAAAAAGGATCCAACGGAATAAGCTTCTTGAAAATTAATAGAATATTAATATTAAATATTTAAAGCAGATTGTTATTAACATGTAAATACTAATATTTTATATACATAAAGTATAGCTAATAAAACGATAATTATTATTCTTTTATATCAATAACGTTACTTTTGTTTATATTTTTGGTTTTGTTAACTACAAATTGTAGTTTAATATAAAATGATGAATCTTTGTCCATTACAGATTTACCTGCAATATAAAGTATAAGAAATAAAATTATAAAGGTTCCTAAGTATTGGTGTTAAATTTTTTTTATCGTATAAGATATTTCTTCATTTTAGGTTACAATATCATATCCATTTTTAGTCAAAACCAACAATGGTTTGTAGTATGCAAGTTTGTAAAGTATGCAAAACTTAAAAGACACTTAATATAAATCTTATACTATATTGTCATAAAGGGATTCTAGACATAGAAATGTATGGCTGGGGAGGAGGGGTTCCATCACTGTTATTGTTGTCGGCTGGGTTGCAACTAATGTTTCAGCGAACGATCCTGGATGTGACGATGGTGCTAGAATGGACGAAAGGAAAAGGATGTGCGTTTCGTCCTGGGCCTGCTAGTAGACTCATCGAATCAATATGGCTACCTATCTGGCCCTGCCTTACAAGAAGAGTGCAAGTCTTTCGGGTCACCGATTTGGTTCAAACTTTGCAGGTTTGTAGATCTCGTCATGCAGTTCAAGAAAATATACCATTATAGAGGCAACTACCCAGTTGTTAGACGTACTATTAGATACTATTGGAAAGTTTGGAAATTGTATATACAAGAAACGGAGAGTTTCTACCGAGGACTTGCAAACCTCCTTCAAGTAGGAATCCCATCTATCGACGAAGGTGAGAATAATGCCGCTACAGAAAATATAGGATGTGTATGAAAAACGTAAGCTGAAAAGGTGCCTAGAAAATTAAAATGAAAAGAATTTCTTACGATTATCTTATTGGAATTTAACATGCAAATCTGTTACCTTTAAGTCGAAAGTATGTCAAGAAACAATGGGATAAATAAGTCATTAAGTAAAATTTTGAATTATAAACTTTGAGTAAAATAACTTTCGTCATTTGTATTTATAAATATTTTGTGCTCGATTTGCAAATATTTGTATTTTTATATACAATTTTATTTCTAGTGCGTTGCATATAAATATTATATAATTTTCGTTGCTTGTTCTTTTAATAATGAACTTCCAGAATTAAAATTTTATTACAAACAGTATGTACATTGAAATTATTGTTTAATAAATTAATTCAACGAATAACCTCGCTTCTCGTTGACTTTAGACTAACGATAATGATATATTTATGCGGCAGTAATTATAAAAGTGGTCTAAATCAAAAATGCAAAAGAACCGATTTCATCAATTTTTTTGTATTACATTTGCTCGCATTGCAATAAAATAAAACTATATTCAGTAAAACAGTAAAGAATGAAAGCATTAGATCGAGTGTGTACCTTTGTCGCAATTAATTCCTTTAATTTATGATATATGTAAATCGCGAAACTTTAAATATTTCAAAATGTAACACGTGTGACTTAAACCACCGGATACTATAATCACCGGCACATATGTGTCATGAATTAATTGCGGCCTAGATGATTGAATGTAAATGTGAAATTTCAAAAACAAATATCATATGAACAGTATTTATCAGAAAATTTATTCGTAGTTTCAACCTTTAACGAGTAAGTGTCGTATGAATAATTTATTACCATAAACAGAAAGAGTAAAAAACTCAATGCATTGGGAAAACGGTGAATGAAAGTTGAAGGATGAAATATTTATTAGTCGTTATTCTCGATATTGTCAGTGAGAATTTTACGTAAACTTTATGTAAATATTAATTGCAGTCATTATCTAAATTAGGTAATGTAAGTAATGAATACATATTCGTATGCTACATTATCCATACTCACCTAATCTGGCCATCTCAATTATTTTTGTTACGAGTAAATCTATTAAAATTTTTTGTCACAGGTAACATGACTTCGAAAAATCTTTAAAATGTAATTTAATTTTTCCTACTTTCTTCTTTTTTATTTCTTTTTTTTTTCTAATGTAAAATCTCGAGCTCGTCTTCAACTCTTTTATAACCTATAATTTTCCTACAATTTATTTTGTTCACCAAGTAAACATCGAAACTGAATATTTTTGCATTAAATACCAACAAATAAATATCAAATATACAAAAATGACTTGCCAAAATTTTATACAAAATTTTAACCATAATACATGAAACTGTTTCGAAATTTAGAACATCAATCAAAATATAATAAGTAATCAAATCTATATATGGTCATTATTTGAAGGAACTTTTTCTTCGTGGAATGTACACGTTTATTTTTATCCTCCTGTACCTCTTTAAAAATGTAAGAAATTATTTATTCGAAAATAAATTAAATCAAATTAACAAATTACTCGTATTTCAAGTAACTTTATTTTAATATGAAATTTAAATTAAAATAAAAACATTTAAGTAACTTACAAATTATTAGCGGATAACCATGTAAAACTAAACTCTTTTTATAAGATATAATGCAAATGCAATCTTCAACATTAATAAAAGGGTCCTGTTTCTAAATGATCTGTTTTATTCACATTTAATTAACAGGTTATGAAAACATCAACTACATAATACTGTGGTAATGGTTACATAGATTTTTAAATATATACATATGTATTGGAATGAGTGGAACAAGTATGCATGGGATGGAAATATCTAATGAATTCAGGTTATTATGATAAATAAGTATGCGTGTAATGATTGAGGTGTTGTGTGAATTGTGTATGTCAATGCAATATATGAAAGAAAAAAGAAAAAAGAGAGTGATTTCGAATATGTCAGTTGCAATTGAGTATTAATAGAGAGAAGACGTGTGAGTATGTGATAGTGATAAAATAATTATATTTCAACTCAATATTTGTGTTTGATAATCTTTGTAATTAAATAAATAATTGTTCTTACTGTTATTAAATTTCATCCACTACTAACAAATACAAAGTTACTTTCTTTGAAAATTTAAATGTTTGTTTAATAATTTGCACAGAAGATACATTTATAAACAAATAGAGAAATTAATAGAGAGATTAATTTTACAAATCTATAATAATTTAATGCTGAATTGACTAATTATAAAATCCAAATGTGTCTCTTTCTTTCTTGAAATTAAGACTATGACAACCTGTAAATGACAACCTGTAACCGTGGAATGATTTGTAGAAATGAAGTATTACGTTTTTAACGACTTTACGATTAAATATCAGTATTTCATAGTATATTCTTTGAATACTCGATAGCAACTATCACTATAAACTTTCGATAAAATGGATACGTTTTGCTGTCAACCTTTTTGCTATGGTTTCATTGCAACTGAAAGCATGTTTGATATACAGGTAAAAAAGAATTTTTTATAGAAAAAGGTAAAGACAGAAACATTCAAGTATATATATAACATGGCAATTAATTTTTATGAAATACTATGGTACGTGAAATGAAAAAAATAGGATTAGGTTTCAAAACTTAACAATAATGTACATTTACTTTACTTTTATATATATATAAATAACTTCATATCAAAACTTAACAAAAATCTTAAGTTCAGAAAATTTGTATCAATCTATTCTTAAATAAATTTAAAAAATTTATATTATTTATATTAATCTAAAATTTCATATGCAAACTCAGACCACACATTCACTGGCTCGAATGAAAAAGGTCAAATAATAGTACATCTTTGTATTTAAAAATTCTCATTTTATACCATTTTATATAGTTATTTCCCCAATCCTCGATCGTATTAGGACGAAATTATGTTATGGGAATGTCATGCATGGATTTTCCCAATTTTCGAGCCGTGGTAAAACGTAATCGTGTCATATAGAAATTCCCACAGTTCTGTGAATGTAAGGATGCAGGCACAATTTATTATCAGTTTAGTCATCCGTTATATTTTATTATAAAAATATAACGAAAAATATTACAATTCTTTCACACAGTACATTTATTCTTGTCATCATTGCATTTTCTATATCTTCTCTAAGTGAACAAGAACAAAGAAAAAGAAGCTCATAAATTTTTGAACGGAGTTGGAGAGTAAATTTGTATTATAGAATTTTCTGCTGTACGATGGTACTTAATTCATTCAATTAATTACTGTATAATATTTATCTTGCTATGAAACCCGAAAATAGTAAATCCTAGACAATTCCGACGTTTTACTTTCTATTACTCTTTTAGAAGAGTTAAAGGAATTTCATTGCTTTCTTATAAATGTCTCTGACCTATTAATAATAATAAACAACCCTCATTTTCCAATTTTGTGTCTACATTAATACATCATGGTTTAGAATGTTTTCGTATATTCGTTGTCCAGTACTGACCGTCTTGTCATCGTGCAGTATTGAGCTTCCTGGTATAGACCAAATTTTTCTATATTTAAAAGAACAATCTATCGTTAACTCAAATTATATTCTAAGTATCAAAACAAAGGAAAAAAAATTTGACAAAGGAGGATCAAAATGTAGCATTAAAATCGCTGCTTAAAAATTGCTTCTTATTAAATTCACGAATCAATAAATGTCCTTTTATCTACATAAATAATCAATTAAACCTAATAATCAATTCTGATTAGCACTGGATGACAATTTTCGTTTCCTAAAGATTAATATTATAGCTTTTACATTTTTGCGAATTATCATCGATAGTTACCGTTAAATTTCACGAAAACATTTTCTCTCCTCTCATTAATCAATCTACTTTTCCGAAATTTAAACTACACAGTTCTAATCCAAGATATAACGATAAAATTTATAGTTGTCGATACTTTATATACCTACATCCATATGGAAAGGATAAAAAATGCTATTTTAGTATTTGTTAAAAGTATATGGTATATTTGAAGTACATATAAGATGATGACACACCGTCAACGACAAGGGATCAGCCACGTCATCGTCAGAGATTTCGTGCCTTGTTCAAGAGCAGACTGATGATAATATCGGTACAAATGTTTATGTAGGTGACGAAATTCCTGTCAACACTAATACACAGTTCAGAAACATGCGTCATTGCATACTCTGCGGGCTATATTGTTAAAAATCATATTAAAGAAACAGGATGCATTAACGTCTATGACACATTGGTTTCGAAAGATAGAATTTTTTATTACAATGAATAATTAGCGATATCTTTTTTCACGTACATTGCGAAGGACAACAATTCTAGAATTATCCGCGATTTTGCAAATTGTTGACAAGCTTTGTAATATTTTTTCCCTCTCGTTAGATAGTAAATATTCGTATTGTATTAACTGCTTTCGTCTATTCCCCATTTTGTGGGACAACACTATCGAAATTGGTTTAAGCTCGATGGATGTGCTATTCGTTATAGAAGATATATAGTCGCGTCGCGATTGAATTCTGGGGAAATTCTGGCGGGTTATAAGTCCGTCTCACGATCTCGTTATGTTGCCCGCCAAATTAATATTGGACAACTGTTTCAATTTGCACAAGTAAGAGGAAGATCTCGGCTGGAGTCGAACGACAGACTCTGGTACAACGATAGGAATCGACTTGACTTAACGTTTTCGTGGAACTGCACTCGTTGAGGTTTCGTTTCAAAGTGTTCTCTAAGATCGGTCTTAGGAAAAATCGGGAGCTCGCCAAATATTATTGACTAATTGGATCAAGGGCGATCACCTTGAAGGAAAGGAAGATCCTCCCAGACGAAGACGATGGTGGAAGGAACCCTCTCCTTCAAGCTGAGGTACGCGAGGGCTGAAGACTCCATCCGCCGTTTATGGACCCTAGCTAGGGCCTGAGGATCCCAATGGGTGCTGAACACGTGCAGCCCTCAGGTCAGCAAAGTCTAGAGTGCCATCACCTAATTTCGTTAAATTAGGGTTTTCAAGGATTCTCGTGTTCCGCGATACGAGAAGTCATAATCAAAGAGAAAATTTCCAACATGCAGAAAGCATGGATAGGGAAATCCTATGTCGAATTGTTTTGGCCTTAAGACCTGGCTGTCGGAAGACCGTGACGGTGTCTTCCTTGTTCCACGACGGAACATATAGTATTAAATATTAAAATTCGTAGAAATAGAACATGGCCTCGTGAATGTTTAAGATTTATAAAGTTAACGTAGGATAAAGGATATTAAAAATTATCGAACTTTAAACATACATACATACATATATTACATATATTTACATATATTACATATATTACATATATTACATATATTATACATACATACAAACATATATTACATATATTTTATATATTTATTATATTTGATATATTATATGCAATATATATGTGCGTGTAAATATTAAAGTCAAGAATGAAAAAAACATGAGTTTATTAGTTATTTTGCATCACATTCTTTCAAAATAAAATAATATGATGTAATTTCAATTGAATATATATAATAAATCCAATTAATATATATTTATATTATATTTTCGTGGCTTTATTATTTTCAACAACTGTTAACTTATTTTTTTTTTTGTAATTTTCATAATATTCTTTTGCTTGAAATAATCATATTAATTATAGATAGGAAGATACATACTCATATCAGAGTAAAAGTAATTTACTTAACAAATCGATTAATTTCGCAAAATGAAAAATAGATATCAATTTTAAACCTAAAAAGTCCATCATTAATTAAATGCTTTTTCATTAAAATTTAAAAGAATTTGAAAAGTACGGTTGATCACTTTTATTTGTATTCAATTCATTCTTTCTCTTTTATGTGAAAGCACACATAGTGTTTCTCTTATTTGCTTTTTTCCTATAGTTTCTTGCATCGCTACTTTCAATTTTAAATTCGAGTATCTTAAACAATCCATTATCCATACACATTAATTCACTTCGCTAAATATTTAGCATAAAGCACTATGAGTGTTAAGTAAACTCTGGAATAATGAAAATCTTTTGTCACGTGTTCACATGATACTTCCAGTTAATTATTACTTACTGAGTTAAGGGAATATTTGCAATAGTAATGATTCTATTAAAGGTAATAATGGAATCGAAGTGAAGGAACAAAATGTACAAATGCATATATCAAGTAATGAAAAACGTTATCAATATTGACATTTGATATTCCGCAAAACAGTTCTCTGCTATCTGATATCTCGTATGCTGTGCAAGTTTGTATGTATTATAAGGAGTGGCAAAGAAGGAAGAAGGAAAAGATTTAAAAAAATCCCAGAATCGTAGCTCATTCTTATCTGCTGCGTATTACATTTTAATATTTTTATTTGCTTTTATATTTATTACGAATATAATATAATATACAGTATCCAATATCCTTGGAAGATACTTACAATTCGATACCAAGTAATTCCTCGTGAAAGGACAAAACTCGTTTGGAGTTTAGTTTTTGAGAAAATCGAATTTGAAATGTTTTACCATGGATATTTCATTATTTCGGTTATTGAATTGTTGAAACTGTCATTTTTAGTACTCAAAATTGTACTCCTACAATTACAAAACGTATAAAATGAATTTTCAAATACTATTTTCTCAAAGACGAACTCCTAAACGAAATAAAAATTATCCTATAATTTTTTCATATTATTTTATGAATAATCACCTGGTTCCCGCTTGTTCATATCTTTTAGGGACATCTTGTAAAATAAGCGAATATAAATGGAAATGAATCTTTTAACGTGTGATCAATTCACGTCAAAACCAATAAAAATTATCATTATGTTTATTAATTTCATCTCAACTTTCTAGGAAAATTTTATTAATATATTTTAATAATATATTATAATAATGTACCTTATTTGTAATAATCTTGATAACCATAATCGTATTAATATGAGGATAAATATAAAAAAGGAATTCATATTAAGATGAAGATTTGTTTCATACGCCCTACCTATATCTCTTCTCATAACTATCAATTTTATCGTCTTCGGTGATCGAACTGAATATCACTCCTATATTTGCCATAGCAAACTGTAGAAGACATAAGAAATAGTTTTATTAAGATTGGTATTTCAGAATATGACATGAATTCCAACAAAATGTAAAGTCTATCCTGTGTGTACCACGGATCGATGTAGAGTAAACAATGGACTCTGAAATATCTCGAATTGCTTTCGGTTCATTTACTTTATTTCGCTTTTTGGGTTTGTTACTTGTGACCAAGAAATGGAATCACTTCGACTTATCTTGATAGTGATAACTGACAGTCTAATTCATTCGAAGTCAAGATTGTGGATTAAAACAGATACATATCGGCTACCGAGATATTTTTCTATTTATAATGCGATATTTTCCAAGCAGGCATTGCGAATATATTCCATAGTAATCTACGAATTATAAGTGACAATAAATAATTTCTTGAAAATGTTGGTGATAAGGAAAGTCATTTATTGAAAAATTTAAATCTTGAGTCTTTGAAGTTTTAATAGGTTTTATAAATTTTAAGTTTTGTCGGTTTAATAGTTATTTATTTCTGTTGGAAATTTTGTGAAGGAAATAGCCAAATGATTAATGTGCAGAGCAGTAATCGTAGTTCAGTTATACAGCAACTATATTTATAAAGGTTTAATATACGTAAAATTTATACACTTTATGCAATGTACAAATGAAATACTAGAGTCTTTTTTAATGCCACTGTGGATCACAATATATAAAGTATCTATACTGTTCCTGATCTGAGAGTAAAGAGCTCCGAGGGACAGCAGGCCCTTTTAAACCCCCAAAACCGACCCCTTGATGTCCAAAGATCGGCATTGACCTGCAACCTTTAACAGGCCTGTCGTCATCGTTGCATGAGCGTAGCTGACTTCCAACAATTTCAATAGTTAGTAACATGTTTAAAATTTCAATGGATTTTAAAAATTCCATGAGTATTCTGTACTTTAAAGACACTTCGAATACTTTTATACAAAGTGAAAACTGATGTAGAATGTCAAATAAAATTTGAAAAATCGTGGTATTGAAAATACATTTATTTCAGGGTTGGGTTCAAACTTAATCTTCGTAACATTTCAGAAGTCTTGACATTTTTGAAACTCAAAATGCTAATTTTTATTTATGAGGAATATTTTGTTGTAACAATTGAAGTTCTAATAAAATTTTTGCATAAGTCCTATGTGGCCATAGGTAAACAAAATACGAATAAAAACATAGCAATGTAGAAACACATTTATTCCAAATTCCTATTTGAAAACTCTAATATTCATATCTTCGTAGATCAAATCTACGTTTTCAATTGATTGCAGTATTAGATGTAAAATCAGAAAAATCTTTTAGAGATTTTTTTTGTAATTCATACTGTATCTTATTTTATGTATAGTTTATTAGAAACAAGTCCGAAAATTTGACATTATACGTAAACTAACTTATTTTTATATAAAGTGTTGATTGCACTCCATGCACTAACAAAATGAAGGAGCAAAATGTTACAAAAGGGAATGTTGCAGGAGATAAAGTTGTAAAAGAGGTAAAAGTTTAAAATAAAAATTTGTGAGGAAAGATCAATTACTTAAATATATCAGATATATGATGATTCCCCTAAATTTTCTACTTAAACCCATTCTTCGCAATTATTTGTTAAGTCATATTATATCTTTCTGTATCTTAATTTATGTTAATAAATCATTTATTAACAACATATTTGAACAACATATTTATGTTAAATAAAATATTTTAAATATTGTTCCCCAAAAAACACATGAGATAATAGGAAATATGCATAATAATGAATAATATGACTCAAAAATATTAAATAAAAGTGTATTTATTGCAAATGCACAATATTGATAACAAGATATTTATTTTAATATTAATCTTACTTACAATTATATTCGTTTCATAAGTGACAATTTTGAGAGTTTTTATTCAAACAATCATACGTAATTGTTTGTTGATCCATACCAAGTTTACATAGAGTATCAGTTATTGAGTGTAAATGAATAAAAATAAATTTTAAGTAAGCTATTTTGTACGTCTTTTCTCAATATCACATGAAACAATCGGAAATAATTTATCCAATATGAATACTTTGCTGCATAATAGTAAGTAGTATCTGTCACAAATATTCGATATTGATCTTAAAATTTAAAAAGACTGTGTCAGTAAATCCGTTAAATCTACATTATGAATGATAATCTGAAAACATTTTAATTAAAATCCATCATTCTTAATTGTTCATTAAATTATACATTTCTTCTTCCAATATCTTAATTGTTTCAAAAGGCATGAGAGAAGCGAAAATAATTTATCCAAGATGAATACCTCGTTGCATAATAACGAATAATATTTGTTATAAGTGATTTTAACTTAAAGAGTTTAGAAATCTGCACCATTTATATACACAGTATAGTACTCAACATTATCTTCAGCGATAGTTCCAATAACATATATACTTAAAAAGATAACAATATTTACTTATTGTGGTAAAAGCTAACAGTTTTATCTATTAATGTGACATTTACGCCATCGCGATTGTTCTACGCTATTTCTAACGACATTGTTGCGGCCTTAGGACCGCAATGCCCCAGGTCAAGTGGTGGACTGTTTTATGTCCTTATTGTCAGCGTCCCTGGACTTGTATATACTCATCGTCACCTAAACCACCGCTTGGGTAAACTGTAACAAGGATCCAAATTATTTAAACTTCTACCACCACAGAATGACGCTCATCCACCTTTTACATTATACCGACTAATCGGTAGACAGATGAGAAACTAATAAAATCACCGACAGAGCAGTCACGAGAGAGAGTTCTAAAAATTCCAAGAAGACCGGACAATCATCGCGACTATCATCATCAGGACCCACCATCAAATCAGCGCAGGAAATAGTCTACTATAGGCCGTGTTACGGACCCAATCTTATGGCTCAGTTCGTTGTGGCAGGCACGGGTGTTGGGTTGTAAGGCCAACGTGTGCAGTATATGGGCGTGAAGGACCAAATGATTCGGCAGACTTCCGCTCGGTGTTCCAATTCTTGGACGTTGCCACACGATGCTGAGTTGAATGTGCCCGATTTGATTTTATAGCAGATAGTCAATCCACGGGACTGATTATCCACAAAGCTTGTGTACTGATTGATTGATGCAGACTGTCTATGCAGACTGCGCGTTGTGACTGTTTGATGTTGATTGATGAACTTACTGATGGATACTGATTGAATGCTTGATGGGTACTGAACCAACTGACTGTGTGATGGATACAGAAGAACTGACTGTGCGATGCACGATCTTTCGAAGCCAAGGATTGAAAAAAGGGAAATCGATTCTCTCATTGGTGGTTGACAGGACCGAGGGTGGGCCCTCGGTCCGCGAATCAGTTGCCCCCAAAGAAGGGAGGAACGTCTTCCGCGACCAGGTCTGTTGGTGGAGGGTGCCTCTCCCTCAAAGGGGGCTGCTGGTGGGCCACCCGAAAATTCGTGACCCTACTTGAAGTGCCCCTTACATTATGGCTTCGAAAGTCGTGACATCGACATGGCCTGGTCCTTTCTTATGCAAGCCTATTGTCAGCCAAATACTAGGTGCTGTTGCCTGCTTTCTAAAATCAATGGCTAAAGAATGCCTTGTGTCGATATAGCTGTATCGATATCGATCCATTCATCATCGGACTGCTCCTAATTAACGCGAATTGCAGCATTTGAGGATGACGTAGTGGATTTACGTTCGACATATCTCTCTATACTGATAGGGTGCTATAATTTTGTATGCAGTTTCACAAATTCAAAAAATGATTCTGATGTAAAAATATTCTTTATCTAGCTTCTAATGCAAAACGTGCAGTTTTTACTGAAAGTACGATTGAAAGTATATGTATACTAGAAATACAGGAAAAGAATTTTTTAAGCAAATTGGAGTTAATATACAAATATGAAAAAAGAAATTGTACGAAGACGTTCCAATTGTTTTGGTTTCACGAGTAAATTAGTTGTATGCAGACGCCGATATTGGAGTCTAATTAGCATCGAGAACGTGAGATTCTTTGGATTACAATCATAAAAGCATCACCACATCAGAGTAACTGACCACCTTCCAGACCTGCTAAGACCCGATAATAATTTTTACATATTCTATATGATTTTAATCCACATCATATGTACTCCTAGACGTTGGGATTGTCTGCGAAATTGAACTCACGGATAGTTTCAGTACTATAATAATATTACTCGTAGATAGTTGCAAAATTAAATCATTTCAATAATATGATATGAAATCGGTAGACGCTATAGAATAAACGAAAAAATCGATCGCCCTACCCATCCATCTTATTGGTAATCTTTATTACACAGTCCAACTGATATGTATAATCGCTTTGGCCAACAATTCAATTAGCAATCACTTTGACTAATTAGACCTGCTTTCCTTTCGCGAGACTTCTTGTGAAACACGCACAGTACGCCAAACGTACATCAAACGTACACTACCGACCAAAAATTTGGCATCATTACGTGTTCCGTAGAATCTAAAAACGTAAAAATAAGTCAGCTAAGAATGCAATTATCTGAAGAAATTGTAGATAAAAATAGTAACAAAGAGAAGAAAATTGTTAATAATATCGATATCACCAACTTTAAAGTAATAATAAAATTAACGGGTGCTGTGATATGAGTATCAGTGGAAAGCTGATTCCAAATTTTGGGTCAATAATGTACGTTAAACATCGCGACGTATGGTAAAATTAAACCCTTTGTTGACCGTGAGTCAAACCTCGCAACGGGTTTCATCGTGAAGGAGCTCCCGTTGTTTTTCAGTCACTTTCTTAAAAATCATAAAATATAAAAACAGTCAAGTTGTACAGATCATCGCAACTCCTATCAGATCATAGGGTCTTTATGCATTTAACGGACATCTTTTTCCTTCTAATGGTTGATTTCTTCTACTTCCTTCCTGAGATCTTATTCTCTAACATTTTATGGATATCAATAAATAACAATTTGCGGTCATATTAATCCTTGAATATTATTAGTTCGGTATTTGCTAAAATTGATTTATTGCTATAATTTATGTAGGTAACTGCACGCACAGCTTTGCAATGAAGTTAAATTGTCTCAACAGACATGTCTGTTTCATAATGAATCATATCATAGGAAACTAAAATAGTATCCTAGCCACTAGATGTTCAGACAATAGTACAATTCATCAACCAATGACACCCCACACTCAATCACGCATTGATGGATCAATTTTCTCTTTTCTCTCGAACGTTCACGCAATGGGTAAAAGCCATTGTCTTTAGATGATTGCGAAGAAATAAAAATTGAAGAAAAATTTGAATATCACCAGTCGTTGAATATGCTATCTACATATTTTTTCAAATTTTCATGCGAGGCATATATTACACGAACATTATTCGTGTCTTGTTATCGTCATTATTATTATTCTTACTATTTAAGTCAACCTAATTACGATTAAGACCCATAGTTAATTTAACATTCATCGCAAACCACTCTAAACCAATGACCTTAGCGTGGTCAGAATAATTCAAAACATCGTTGATTGTATTTTGCATGAGAGATAAATGAAAGATACGTTGGAAAACCAAACGAAAAAAGCATTATTAATTATTAATGTATTACAAATAATGTAAAGTGTATGGACAGTCAGAAAATCAGTTAGAAAAGCAGTCGGAAATATATTCATCGACGAACAATCCATCGATATATCTGCAACATTTTCGGCGATCAGAGGGGTGATAGAAGTTTCGGGAGAAAATTAGCGAAAACGAGGGATGATTCGTTCGAAAGAGAGAGTTGTGTCGAACTTGGTAGCAACAGATCTAAAGAACTCGTAAGAAGAATCGTTTAGAATTGTTTTATTTTTGTACATATATCACTGTTTAGCCAACCGCTTTCTCTGTTCAACCTTATTTAAAAAATAATTTGAAAAACAAACTACATTAATTTATTACTGGCCATTATATTACAAGAATTGATAAAATAAATGATAAAATGGAATTGAAATATTTAAAGGCATATTTGGACAGAAAATATAGGATGAAAATAGGAAACACGATTTGTGATCCATAATTTGTCATTTGAATACCACTTCATCACTCGTATTACCTTAATCCCAACTAAATATAGAGAATTGAGAAAATTTCCAATAAATGTATTAGTATATTTATTCATGCTAATCGGTATGTCATTCGTTTTATACGTTGTCCATTTTTTCAAAATAATGTAATCAGGCAATGTGACACGCAAGTTATTCTCTTGTCATAAATGATTATTAATGTGCGTAATAAGTTACTCTCATTTTTAGTTAAAATAATTATTATTGGTACGCGTAATACGCCATGATAAACTACACGAGTAATTTAATAATTATCATACATGAACTCAATATTTTTTAAAATTCAACGACCTCAGAACTGGCAACATTTTTGTTACTTAATTTTGGTACAAATTTTAATTTTTTAATGGCTATTAACTATAGAACTTCTAATGGAGGAGGAGGTGGGGGGGGGGGGATACTTCTCAAACTTACATGCAGCAAAACAGACTCTGTCTTGATATCATTTTATTATTTACATATAAATACAGTCCGCGAAAAATATAATATATCATTCTTAATGTGACATGTCCAAACATTACAAAACTTCATGCAATCTGCAATTTTTGAAGGTAAAATATGTCCAAATTAAGACTGGCTCAAAAAACTTCCCATAATCATGAATGAATGATTTCCTATGTAAACGTGATTATCATAAATATTATCATGTTCATAAATGTGGTTTATTCTATTTGGTATGGTTGGACTGTTTATGGCTGTTTATTTTTCAAATGGACCGTTTAGTGTATTGCAATCCACTATAGAAATTAAAATAAAATAGAAATTATAATAAAATTATAATAAAAACTTAGTCGAATCGAAATGACGTGAAAGTAATATAATAAAATAACAATTTGCTAATAAACATTTCATATATGTTTATGACAATAGTGAATGACTCAATGTGTCATTGACTTCTCATCAATCGTACTAAGTTTAGGAGAGAATATAAAACATCATATTAATCATATTGACACGATACCAAAACTGCTAATACATATATGTAGAATAAACTTTGTTATTTATCCACTTTGTATTTAATCGATATCAAACAAACACTGAATTAATACGATATGTTATCTATGTTTATACACGAATTACTTTATTTACGTTATAATTCAACAAAGAACGAGAAATATGTCCTTAATTAAATTTAGCCAATTAATAAAAAATTTGTATAAAAAAAGGTTCATTGGACATTTGACTTTGATTTCATTTAATATGTATCAGTGGAGTTTTGAAAAATTAAATACTGCATTATGGTTCAATCGATATAATATGAAAGTACAGGTTACTTCAATATTCATTTATAAATTATTTATAAACCCATTATCTCTATTTATTACGATATTTTTGATATTTTTAATTACAATTTTATGGTAAGATTTCATATTCAACTCATTTCCTTAAAGTATATTTTTATTGTATTTCTTTTTTACTTTTTAATATTCGAGATAATAATATGTACGAATTATATGATATGACTTCCAATGTCATTAATGTATCTAGCCACGTTTCAATTTTTTATTTTAACTTTGCCTCTTTCCGTAAAAAGTTCTTAATTTTTTTCTTTTTCTTTAAATAACAAATTAATATTAATATATTATTCTCGATGAACAAGCCCTCTCACATATCGAAAATTTCAAATAATGATGCAAGGCTTGATATCTTTTCAAAAATATATCTGAATCTCCCTTATATATCTAATATGCCAAAAATTATTGTATACATACAAGAAAACACCGATTTTTGCAAATAATCGGGAGATAAATCTATTCAAATAATCGATTTGAAAAAAGCAAATTTTGAATTGTCATAAATAAATTAAAAGTTAAACAATTTTTGAAATGCCAATGTTTGTTTCGCGAATGAATACATATCTAATAAGAGAAATGCAGAATAGAAAATAAATAAATTGTTTTTAAATACTTCCAAATATGTAACATAAATATTTGCATTCTCGTCCTTGCTATGTATTGAAATTGTACTACATTCCGTCATAACTTCAATAACATTTATGTCAAGTATTGGTAAAATAATATTCATTATCATTTATAATTTGATATCCTGAATTATTTTTATTATCTATCTACGCCCATACACGAGTATCGCGATACTCTTCGAATCTAGGTATATGACATGTCAAATTTCTTAATTCGTGATTAATTTAAATTTTTCTATTTGAATATGTATGAACTCTCTCTTTATTCGAATAATCAATCATTCGTAGAATGAAACTTCGCATAATCGACGTTCTACTGTATTTCAAAGATATATCTGAATCCGATAATGCTACGTGTTCGCCAAGAAACAGCTATAACTACTCCACTTGAATAATTCGAATTTATTTTCATGCTGTTCGGGCTATGGAACGTTGCACAAACGTGTCGACGTTTCGTAGCCCAGGTAAGTCATGAACTAGATTTCAAGGCCTAGTGTAAGAAACATCTAAATATGCTTTCAAGCGATTTAATTAATAATATGGTGTCGTGATAATCCTAACAAGCTACATTCTAAACATTAATAAATTTATGTTTCTGAGATATACTTGTGTTAACATTTAGAGACGTAGCAAGTCAAAAGGTGACAAGTATTTTTAGCGTTATACGCAATGGAATATTTGAAATATTAAATTAACGCGAAGCATAGTGATTTTCAACGCAATGAGTTACACAAGTATCCTTATCACTTCAATTGCTATTTTCCTACAATAAAAATTTCATTAAAATTCTTATCGACCAGAACATATGTTATATAAACCACACATTCAATCGATATAAAGGTATTCACAAAAGTATTTAAATGTTTGAGTCGCAAATTTCTACAAATGAAATACGCGTACTGAAATGGAAATTTTAACAATAATACTGTATTTGAAGTAAAATATACTAACCAAAGACGTGTAGCTAGAATTATAAAAAGATCTGCCAACAAGTGTGGAATTTTTAAAACATTGAATGCGGACATAACGTTTATGCAGGTTGAAGAAAGAAACAAGAAATCATCAACATTGTAATTAACGATAAAGATGATTCAGCCAAATTAACGAAGAAATAATTCTTGCTTTCGAATACTTTTGTGACTTTCGAATAAGTAATGAGTATGTTTACATTCAATCTCTATAAATTCTGTATTCGATGCTAAACTCTTTTTTAAATTTCCTTCATACGTTTTCATACCTTTAGTAAGTCACCTATATCTTACCTTTACTACAGTATTATTTTCGAAAGATAGCAATGAATCCAAGATGCGTATTTTATTTTTTCAAAAGTCTCAGCCATAAACAAACTACTTTAAACAACTTTGAAGTAAACACTACATCAAAGAATCACAAATATGATATTTTAAGGATATGAACATTTACGTGTCATTAATATTAATTATTACAAGAACCCGCAAAATTCTCCTTGAATAAACTGCAAAGAAAAATTTTGATATTATAGAAAGAGGAAACTTTATCGAAAAATAAAAGACCAATGTAACGAAAACTGAAATGAACGAAAATTGGCGTGAAATTGTCACAAGGGTATTCCCTAGAATGTCTATCTTTGCTTTAAGCTTCTTCGATGCATTGTTATTTCTAAAAATTTTGAAACTTGTCATGAAACTGCAAACGTTTGAACAATTTGAGAAGTACAAATATTTCTGTAACTCACTATGTGAACAATATATCTCACTGTTCTTGTTCTGCCACCCATATGACAAACATATATATGTTTCATAAATTCACAGAAAAAAATTAATTTACTGTGTGTTAAATTTAATTCCTGTGTGTTAAAATCCTATTTTCCCAAAAATTTTATGTCTAAACTGTGTCAAAAGAATCATAAATTTCTTTAAACTCGCGATTATAAAATCGCTACAAAAATATTTAAGTATAATTAATTTCTATTTATGATTGCTTTTATAGTGCCATGATACATATGAGATCACTAAACCAGTTGTTCAAAAACTCGGGAAAGAACAATACATCTGCGTTGTGAAGGAAAGCAGGAGAAAAGACTTTTATTGGCATTAAAACTGTGATTAAACCGTTCAAATATTCAGTGAAAGTTCGAGATTTTGCAATCTATACCGGGCTATAAGCGACTGACATTACCGTTTAAACAAAGATAAGATAAATGCTTACCGTGTTGATTTCGTTACTTGATTACATAGGCCAATTTACAAGAGACATTAGTCACATTAAAGATGCCGAGAACAGGGAAGTGTACTTACTATCATGATTCAATTCGCTAATCTTACTTCCTGATCTTAAAATTTTAAAACAAGTACAAAAAAAATATAGAAAAACACATTGATATAATAGGCAATACAAGATAAAAAAAAAACTCAAATACGTTTGTTTTGAGTAAATAGTAAAATTAGGCTTAATACTTTTAAATAACAATATTAAAGTCAATATTAATAAACATTTAACCAATCATTTTTCTTGCGACAGTTTTATTCAAGCATGTCTTATTTATACTTGTTAGGAAAATATTTAATTTTTATACAGATAATTGTTTTACATGTTGTATATAATTGTAAACAAAGAATATTCAAGCTCGTTATATTACGCCAATGATAAAATAGTCTTGAATATCATATATCGGCTATATTTTTATTAAAATCATCAGTACTATTATTATTTTAACATAAATTTTAATAAAATTCTTAATAACATAATCGTTATTTCAGGAATAGCACTTTTCCAATATAATAAATAAGATAGATGAAAATAATTTTAAATAATATATCGACTACAAACATATTTCCTTTCATAATTCTACATTATATATTTTCTACGCAATCGTTTAAACCGTATAAATTATCGTATAAGCCATATATGCATTGATCATTATTATCTGTAGACATTAAGTAAAAAGTTACATTCGCAATAACGATTTATTAACATTATAGATATTCACATTTTCTGTGATAACATTTACTTGTTAGTACGTTTTCATTAAAGTATGTATAAGTAGTTAAAAAAGAAAAAACAAAATGTGGTTGTATTTACTCATGTTTTGTCGGAAACTACTTCGTTACGTGGCAAATCTAGTTCGTTACAGGTTTTTCATACAAAACCGCACGAAAACAAGCTGCACTCATCGTACAACTAAAATTATACTTAATATATTTTAACACGCTTAAGATTCGTATAAATCCTAAAAGCTTTCAGAATTTAATTGTAAAGCAAATAAATATTAGCTAATTGTGATTAAATGCTCTTCCAATTTACAATTTTTTATTATTAAATTATAGTGCGATTAATAACCAGTTCACAAGAAACTCAATGTTACGATTTTATATTAGTGAGGTAGTATTTTTAACATCTTTATTTCCAATAGTGAAATTGAATAGTACCATACATCATATCAATGAAATATAAGTTTCCTCCATTGCACAATATCATCGATACGAAATTGTAGTCGACTACATAGAGACTTAAAACAGTTAGGCCGAGTATAAACTCAGCGAGCGATTTAAAACAAGATACGAATGAAAATATCAATATTATTCTATGAAATAGTCGGCATTAGTCACATACTTTTTATGTATTAGTGTTTTTTTATATCGACACATACTAGAGTTTATAGCTTCTAGAATGATAAAATCAAAGCAGAGAAATTTTTCTAACACATAGATATAATCACTCATAGATAACGGTCGAAATTATTGCTGGCATGAACTCGTATTTTCTTGCACATTTATTCACGTAGTAAGCTGAAGATTGTGAAGAAGTTCTTGTTGCAACAAAATTTCAGAATTATACTGGAATTAGTTCTCAAAATAACCTCCTTCGAATTTAATCGATGTTTTTGAACCTCTTTTGAAGTTAATTCCGAAAATTAGATACGAAAATTTTCCTTTTTTTAAGTGAATTTCAAAAAATAATAAAAATAGTTCTTTAAAATTAAAAGATTATTCACAATACCCAATTAACTCAAATAATTTTCAATATAAAGTGCCAGTATTCTCCAGGTAGGCCCTTATTTTGAACAAGCAATATTTAAATCTCATACTTTTTACTTATGAATGATCGAAGTATTTACAAACTATTGAAAATAAAAATTTTTGCTTTCCACAGAATGTTCTTGATACTGACGGATTGCTAAAATTTGTTTAATTATATGTGTTTATTATAAACAAACTTCTATTCAAATTTGTTGAGATGAAATTTCATGTTTAAAAATATGGAAAATATTATGTTTCTTGCGGTTTAATTTATACTATAGTAATTTCTCTCGCAGAATTTATTTAAAAATAAATATCGCGTTTCGTATCGATGAAAGTGGAAAGACCAACATAATTACTACTACGGCTAGACGACCTATGTTATTTACTGATAAAAACTTGAAATGTGGTAGAATAAACTTAAAAGAATATATCTTTACAGGTTCGAAACAATGTTTCATTCAAATTATTGTAAAATAAAAATAACTTGCAACTTTTTAGTGATGAAAATAGCTTTTTGCATTAAAGAAATAATTAAGGAAATAATTAAATAAGTCATCGCCTAAATTAATTGTTTTAGTATAGAAGAATATAGAGTATTTACAATTATTAGATATTCTTTCCTATATCTTATTTATAATTATTACTTAGATTTATTTTTCATTTCAATCACTACTAATGTTTCAATTATATTGTATCCTGAGTCGGTAATATTGTAAAATGGTACTAAAATTTGGTAAGGGTTTTCTAAAGCTTTCTAAAGCTTTCTATGTATATATATGGAGCAAAGAATGCATTAAATAATAAATGTATCTCTTTTATGGTAATATATGGTGATAAGTATATATATATTTGCTTACTAATTTTTCTATAATAATTATAATACGCAATTTACATTTTGATTTAAAATAATCATTCGGCTATGTATCATGCTTGTCACGCATAGATTAGAGTAGAGCAAATTATAAAGTAGTTACAAGTGATCTTGTTAGTATATGTAGATTAATATCGTACTTAACTTACATATTAACGAAACCGTGGATTTCTCAAATACTTTTATTTCGTTACGATGCATATTAAATGGAAATGGAAATCGATTCAATTAGCACACGAGCAAACAAAATGAAGATACTAAGTAAAAATTACGAAATAATAAAATTGAATACTTTATCAAAACAAATTTCAAAAATTTTAATATACAATTATTGCATACGCCGTCCCTAAAATGTGTGAAGGAAATTTTAAAATCAAATTCATTTCATTAAATAAAACCATACATATATATCCTTCATGATATAATAACATTCGTTGAAATAACTTGTCATATAAGACTATTTGGTTGAAACAAACTAATTATTAACCTTAAGAAAATAAATAAATACGGATTGTCAGTTGAGGGGGAAATATATATATATATTTCTAATATATATGTGTAATATATATGTATAATGTATAATATATATGTAAATTCGTTTAAAAAAACGGATATCACTTTGAAATTTCCTCTACCATTTGAGTTACAAAAACCAATATTTACCACATGATATCCCGCTTCAAGCTAAACAACAATTGTAAAAACATTTTTTGATAGTTTTAATCTGTTACGAAATATTTCACTGCTTCCATTTGAAGGAAATACCTTATACATATACAGGGTGTTCGATTTTAATCTGTAAATAAAAACTATTAACTGTTTGTCCGAGAAAAAAATGTTTCCAACTGTAATTAAGTAATTGTGAGAACATCATAAGATGATATAATTACTTTTTTTATAGGTGGATGTGTAGAGAACATATGAAGGACAATTTCGCTCTTTAAATCGAATTACAATTTTTAACGCACTACTTCATTCAGCTTGTCGTTTTGAACGAGAAAGTAGTAAATCACTTGCATCAAAAAATTATTAGTTTACCGGATATTTAACTACAAATATTGAAAATAAAGGTAACACTCTTGAACAATTGAACACTTAAGTCAATTCGTCACTTTCCTCCTTCTATGTATTTTACAAATGAATTAAGTAGTAAATGATTTCAATAAAGTATATAAAATAGCATTGTGGTTGACGTTATCTAATTGTTCTTTACCATTTGGTCAAGTTGCGAACATCAATGTGGAAATGTAGATAAGTTTACTAACACGACTTCGTGATATATGTGTAATTAAATATTACAGTATATTGCAAATTATATGAGACTTTTTAATAGAAACGAAATTGACCCAATTTATTCTCTACGCATCCACTTATAAACAAGGTAATTATATCATTTTATGATTCCTTTGAAATCATTTAATTCCTGTGGAAAGTATCTTGTATGCAGCGAGCAGTTAACGATTGAAATCGAACACTTTACATACAGTCAATCGTTATTCTATTAACAAAAAATAATTCTTCAATATCAGTCACACTTACGCAGCTCCAGACAGATATGACACTTACATCATGCTTTAATGCATAATGATCTATACTGTTACATACGTCCATCCTAATATGGCGTGTCCCCTTTATCGTTAACACCTTGCGACGTTCTAAGCATAAGCATCGGAGTTTATTAGTACACGTGTTATACCGTAAGAATAATCGACGACAATTCAAGTCTTTACAATTCTCGTGCAGTCTGCTTCAAGATCGTTGCTCTTTTCTTCCAAGCTTATAAAGTCCATGAACAAATACGATGGCGTGTGAAGTCATAATTTCGAACCACGCTGGCAGTAAAATCTTTCGTGCAAAAAAGTCCAGAAGAGGCCAGCAGTCAACGCACCGTCTAATTTAAGGTCTTATATCGAAGGTCTATAAATAGCAGCAATCCGGGAGTGCCGTCTCCCTGTGTAAGACCACCGCGGATACTTACATCGGTAATAAACTCTTCCGCTTTGAGAATCAAAACAACACTTGGTGACCGACCTTAAGGCAGACTACGTGCTAAAGCTGCAGCGCCACGTAGGAACCAGCGAGTGAACAAGCGGAAGTGAGAGAAAGAGAGAGAGAAATCGAGTATAAGACCTCGGTATGCCTCATGTAAGAATTTCTTATCTTTAATAAACATGCGTTGAGAATATTAACAGTGATTTCCTACCATAGCTTCCTCTACTCCTTCCGACATCCCAACCGCTAATATTAAGTATGTATAAGGTGTGCATCTGCACTTTGATAGCGCAAGAATGTACGAATGCCTCGTCGTCAGGAGAAATTCAGTACTTTAACAATAGATTTTATTTTCCTTTTTTCATGTCGCAAGATAGTTATAGATTATTTATAAATTATATACATTTATTTTCATATTAGTATATGTGTATATGTAACTATTATAATCACATACAATTGATCATTAAAATATATGAACACTAGTGTAGATTTGACTTTTGTTCTTTATTTTACAAAAATCCAAAAACATTATATTTGTTACATACCATTATTTTCTTCATATAAAAGAGGAACGACGAAATGAGTAATTTACAAGTCACAAAGTATTTCTGTAATTTATTAACTAACTATTGTTCCTATAACGATTAATCGTTTGGAAAATCTTCAATTTCGTACTCTTAATTAGGTTTCTATTAAACTTTTGATTAATTTTCTTCCACTTTCACAATTATGATTTTTAATTTCTAAACTGAATATTTATTATTTATTCGTTATTACTTTATTACAGGAGAATGACGAATGTTCCTCATAGATGTTTGATAAGATTTACGTATAACAAAAACGAAACTGCCGTTTTAATATTGAGATATTGTACCTTACAATTCTTATTTGTATATTTACCATTTAGAGTATGGTAGTTCCAGACATAATTTCGTTGAAATTTGTATGTAATTGTATCCTATTTTAGAATTTAAAGAAATAATAATAATAGGCATTAATTCCGTTGATTATTTACAAACAACGCCACAGCTACATTTACAAAGTGTACGCAAATTAATTTCTCAACATACATAATTTATTATTTATTAATAATAAATTGACAGTTGATAAACACAGATGAATAAAAATAAATAAATAAAATTCTTTCAAATTAATTGCTTTTCATTTTAGCTAACCTACAACAATTTTAAATCATCTTTAACAATAACTTATTACACATATCATAAAACACTATTAAAAAATAAATAAAAAAAAAATATTTCATTTAGAAAAATAACGTTAAATTTTATATCTTTTCTGCCTTCACACCTGCAAAAATTTATCCACGTTAGATTATGTCTTCTTTAAAGATGGAATACTGGACATTTTATGGTCAAAGGTGAATATGCCATTCATAGCGAACATATGGGTGAATACCTTATTAGGTGCAATTTTGTATTAGAAGTACAGCAGTGCAGAATGCAAAGTAGTTTTTAAATATTTATCCCTTCTTCTCAATTTTTTATTTCTGTAAATATTTTGTAAATATAAAACTTTGAAACATTACTCACTAACAAGACATTATTTGGTACTTTCGGCAATGATATTTCATTAATTCTTATCAAGATTTATAACTTCCTACCAACGTAATTTCACGTATTATTTTGAATTTATTTTAAGCATTTGAGATGTTCCGCACTAAATGAAGCAGTAATATATAACATTACCTATTTCCAAGAATGATAACAAATTAAAGTTGTCTAGTTGTAGATCAATAAATATCCCCAATATGGCGTCCAACATTTTTTTTATAATTGTTAATACTTCATCTCCATAGGTGAAATAATCCATGACTACATATACATATGTATAATAGATATAGACGCTAGTTGCGCACTATATATGTACTTATAAAGTGTATATAAAACTATATATGAAAGATTAAGCTTTAATGCACATATATGCGACTTAAGGGATTATGCAATAAACAGTGATCGCTATCTTTTCCTATTTCTCACGATAGATATCTGCCAAACTCACGTGCGCATGCGCGCGTGAGTGATTGATCTTATTGTCGCGTTTATCGTTTTACGAGTTACCTCGACCACTGCGTCAAGAAAACTAAATAGGAATAAAATACTGTGTAGCTACGCGAGTTTTCGTGTATCGTAATCTGAAAACAAAATGCATTGAAAGTAACGTCAATGTCAGAAAATTTTGCAAAAATATGGAAGTTATAGAAATACTGTAGATAGAAAATAAATTCATAGGAAGTACGAAATTTATAAAAAAATTAGACAGAAAATATGCAAAAAATATACGCAAAAAATGTGTTCATGTATAATCGAAATATAAAGAAAGAATTAGAATTTTTTAGAATATATTGAATAATTTTTACAAAATGGATGAAATTAAACATTTTTAATTCTAGTCGGTACCTTGTATAGATTTTAAACGACTTAAAAGGTATAGAAATGAAAAATTAAGGAGAGTGAAACTATACGTATTTGAAACTTCTTTCATATTACCGATGGTATATTGCACGCACTTATTCGTTAAATACAATAATTTAGACGAGAAAAATATTTGATGTCGTTCACAAATGAAAGAAAATTTTGAGAAAGTATTAATTTATTAACTAATATTGCATTATAATTATTTATAATAATCGCAGTTAAAATGATAATTTTAACTATTCGTATTTATTAATTTCGAATTAATTTTAAACCTTTCTAACAATGTATCCAAATTATTTGTGTCTTAAAAGTTTATCAATAAACAGTCTTATAAGAAATAATTTTTACACTTTTTATACTAGTATTTCTTCGTAAATATAATAATAATAATAAGAATAATAATTGTTATAAATAAACATTAAAAATTGTACTCAAAGTAAATTATTAATGTTGCTATAGTTGTGTATTATTCAAATAATATTCTATTCTACGAGTCATGACTGAAATATAGTAATGCCCGTTCGTTCACATAAATATTTTTGAAAATGTATTTAAAAGGAAACGAAAATAATGAATGAGATACGTTATACATTTTCTTTAAGGATAAGAGTATTTAAGTCATTTTTTCTGTCAATTTCCACATACGCCAAATCTATATTTAACTATGCCAAGAAGTTTATAATAAATATTTTTATTATTTTTCATTTTGCTGAATATTTTTCTTAAATACATTGAGGTATGTAAATACTGTCTGTATGTAAGTCTGCTCCCTATTCCAATCTGACCTTAATCAATACAATTCGATTATAGGTACAACTGACATCAGTACATTTCAGAAGAAGCCAACAGTTTCATCATGAACGCACAACGATTGAGACCATTAGTCTTTTATGTTGTCCAAAGGATGGAAGTATAGTGACATTGATAAAACAGGAACAGCCAGAAAGGAAATTGGAAAACTTTTAATTAATAGGGTAAACATGCATCGTATTTAATTTTACATTAATTAATTGAATAATACTTCGAATGTACTGTTACTATCATTGTTATAATTAATAAAAGATTGTATAACCATCACTACTTTGCGACAGAAGATTTGTTTCCGTGATTTTGATACCAGGTATATTTTTCTATCTTTTCTACTAATAAATGTCAATAGTTGAATTGCTATTTTGCAATTCTTTCTCATTTATACGTTGCAGTCTTGGTAAATATGCTTCCAACGAATAGAACGTCACCAGGAATTACGGATGGCATCACACTGTGAGTAATTGGTAATTTTTTATCGCTCGATGTATCAAGTTTTCCTCATTAGAAATACATTCTAAATTTTGTATTAAGGAAAACGTCTTAATTAGTATTTGTTTTATTCCGTGTGTGCTAATATTAGTGCCACTATGACAATAAACGTTGTTTTCTTATAATAAAAGTAAAGAGATACGTTCATAAGTGGCACAGTATTGTTTTCCATCGTTATCTAATATGTCAATTAGTAGAATTTCAAGTATTTAAAAATTCGTTACAACAATCTCTTGAGTAAATGCTTCAAATAAATACGATAATATTATATGTTAATTAATACATAAATGCCGTTTTTCTGTACAATTCGCACTAAAAAAATAGTACATATTTACATCAGCTCTATTCCAATACTATAATAAATACGATTACCTACATAGTTATTAATGTCCTTATATTTTTTAGTTAAGGGGTGAGGAAATATTGAAATAGTCAATGGAACAATTATTGAGAAACTTCAACAATGGAGAAATTATTGAGAAAAAGAGGAAAAAAGTAAAAACATAAAATAACCAAACAAGAAGCAAAATTAAAGAGTGAAAGTATGAAATAAAATATTTTTTTTATTATTTTGTTCAAAAAAAAAGCAAAAGGAAAAGAGAATCCTTTATTCAGTAAATATATGTATACAACTGTTGAATTTAATACTAATATAAGAATCAATATCTTTAAAAATATTTTTCAAATTATCCAGTTTAAAAATCAAAAGCGAATAATAGTAAAAAAATTTAAATATTCAATTTAAATTTAATATTTGCAATGATAATGACACTTCCGGCATGCAGTCAAACGACAATAGAATCACGAGTCTTTGCAATTACTTTAGAAATAAAAGTTCAAGAGCTCTTGTAAAGATTACTACCATCCTACACTAGACTGATTTGATTCGTCATCGTACCTTTCAACATCATTGCAATACATGATACAACTATGACAACTTTAACTACTACTGTAACTGTATCATGATTTTATAAACATTTTGTTCCTCCATTTACCTTTTATATTCTGATATCATTTTTTATTGACAAGGTTTATTTTAAAGTTTAAACATATGTTTTTAAACAATTGCATTTTACCTACTCTTGTGTTTTTCTTCATTCTCTATTTTACCGTAGATATAGAAGTAATTTATTTCTATTTAATAAATTGCATTTGTACTTAAACGATACACTATCGATCCATTTATAAACCGACATGTAACGCGTGACAAATATAAACGAATATTACACATAGAAGAACATCATTCCATAGACATATGATTCACAATGGATAAGTGTTAAGAAAATAATAGCTGCGATAAAACATACATTTTTCATGTGCCAATATGGTCCCCTTATTAATTCAATATTTTATTATACTACAATTTGTGATTTAAAAGCATATTGCCAACTTTAATATTTCAACATTTTATTTGATATTCAAAATGTGTTTTCTGATTGACTGAAACAAAACATAATTAAAAATTTTATCAAAATTCATGAAAATTTGATGGATATCAAATTTTTTTAAAAAAGTTTCTTGAAAATCATATTTTCCTATTAGATGTAAACGCATAGTAAATGTATTTACGGTTTTTGCAATTTTTACTGTTGGTAATATCCGAAAAATTACGGTAACAATGATTGTAAATATATAACATATATACTGTAAACGTGATGTACTTACTTCATAACTGAAAAATATCCTAAGAATTACCGTATCGTTTTCAGCGCGTTAAGTGCAGCAATGCGTAAAAGTGCCACCTGTTACTGGCTTTATCGGTACGACACCGTTAGAGACGATGACATTGGTTATATACAAGCTCACGTGTCCATATCTTTACTGCCGAGACAAATTTTCATTCATTGATTTCCTCAGATATCCTTGCATATACATTTTTCCGTAATAACTCTAGATTAAATGTCATCTTTCTATTCTACTATAGCAATACAGTTGCAATATAGGTAATAACCAACTTGAAATATGAAAACTGTCACATTTGTAACTTTACCATTTATAGTAACATGAAAATAAATATAAATAAAATAAAATTAGTCTCTTTTTCGCTACAAACTCTCGTTACGTATAGGTTACGGGTGTTCAGGAAAACTGGACATACAAAATAAAAAATAATATAATAACTGATGATTGTATAAAAGATACAATAGGAATAACATTCTTGAACGATTACAAATGAAGAGCATGTTCTGAGTAAGTCTGACGTATCACGCTATCATAGGAGTTTCTGCGACAGGCGCACTGACTCACCGGTTAGTATTTGTCGGACAGCGATACGATCGACTTCGTTTCGTGATTGTAAATTTCAAATGTTGAAACCGGTGTTTTGTGACAATATATTGTGTTATTTGTGTGTGTATTTGCATAACATGGTACCAATGATATTAACTATTGTGTTTGTATGAGTGTTCTTTTCCTATATATTTTGTTACATAGACAAACTTGTAATTGAAAAACAAGCAAGTTCTTATTACTTACCAAAACGTCGTAAGTGTTAAAAACTGTATACATATTTTTTGTATATCAATAATTGCATATGCTATAATTAAATGAATTATGAATTTATTTTATTGGAACGTTTAGGTACATAATGAAATAAATATCAATATATGATTATTTTAAGCAAAAGTAAAACTACGTAAAAATTTATTATTCAATCACTAAAAACAAAGAACATGTTATCGATAAAAGTAAATTTTCATATAAATTATTATCTGCTTAAGATATTAACAAAATAGTGTAACAAACATAGAATGACATATTTAAACAAAAAAGTACATCAGTTTTCTATGGTATAGAAAGAATTCCATAAACATATAAAGATAGCTTTCAAAAAATTAATTGTATTATATGTCATATTGATATACTAAATTATTATACTAAATTATTACAGAAAGCTACATAATGAACTTTATTTCTGTGTAACATATACATTTGCAATAAAGGATGAATAGAATTTAAAGTATTGTAAGTAAAGGTATTAACATTTAACATTAATATAATATTTATCTCTTTATTTTGGTTATGTATTTGGAATTCATCAAACTTCTCTTTTATTTTTAACAGAAATGACAGAATGTTGTAGATAAAGATATCAAATAGGAATAAGCGTATAATCCATTCAAACATATAAATACAACAAAACTCCTTGCTACAGCATTAATATTTTCTAAAATACATAAGTAACAACTATCATATTATGATATTTTTGAAACAAAATAAAAATATTTCCATTTATTGGATGTGTACACAGCTAAAATCAGTTTCTTTGTGCGGTTTAGATTATAGTTCTAACTATTTGAAATTTTACATGTGTATATATAATTATATATATATATATATACACATTTTAAGATATTATTTCAGATTATAAATGGTATCAATGAATCATGAATGACACGATAAAGTAAAATCTTTTAATCAATATATTCATATTTTTAGTTTCAAAAAATTTATAAATATTATCATTATATAGAAAACGATTTATTTTATTTGTATTATAATTTCAAAATAATAGAACATAAAAATCTTTTAACTCATAAAATAATAAGAAATGTAATGAATATGTGTTTTAATTTATTCTCGCTCATTCATTGTTACAAACATAAATAGAAAAAAGGTACATTTAAATCTTTTTTTAATTGCTCAATTACCAGATCCGATTAAAAGGTTTTATTAGTTACTAAAATTTGTAAGTTATTTATCTATATGATAAGATAAGCTTGCGCTGATTAGATTATACGCAATTTATATGTTCTTTTATCAAAATTTTGGTAAAAATTATGTACTTACTCTAAGGAAAGATAAACTATACATAGTATTGATTATGGATAATCATATTCTTTTCACGATATTACTAATCATCAACAGCAATTTATCAAAACATTCACTTTTTGTTATTCATATAAAAGTGCTGGTTATATTTATGACACCAAAATAAGAATTACAATTATTGTCTGATTAATTTTTATATTATATTATTATATTTATATTATATTATAAACAGAGTGTAAATCCCAAAATGTACGATTTTATTTTGTATTTTTTCTGTAAGTTCTTTTTTTCTTTCGTGCTTTTGTTTTCATGAGTATATAAAGTACAAAGTAAAATATCATTAAGAAAATTATAATAAAATTGCTTATGCAGGGTACTGAAAAAAATTGTTATAATTGATAAGTAAAAGCATATAAATGTATGAAAACAAAATTACAGAATTGAAAATCAAAACTAGTAATGCATCAGATGAATATGTTAAAGACGAATTAGTCACTTTTTTTATTGTTTTTGCAGTGAGAAACTTATTGAATTTAATTCAATCAAATAGGAACTAGAACTTAATTAAATGGGAACTATATTGATTTATATTCCTAGGTAATACAGGAATATTTAACTTGTTAAATTGATAATAATGTAAATTACATTTGTGTTACAAAATGTAGAGGATATTTATAGAGAATACATGTTTTATTAATTCATGTGCTATACAGAGTAATGAATATAAAAAGTAACGATTGAATATCTTAATATATATTAAACATACCAAAAATAACTGTGCAATATGATGGAAGGTTTGAATTTTAATGTTTTGATTCAAACGCATTTATAATGAATATTACTTACAATGTATAATAGTATACATAATAGTATACATATATTTATCTACTATAATTATTTAGCACAATCCAAGATAAGCATTGTAAAAGCGTTAAAGAGAAAAATTTGTTATAATGTTTGTTAATAGAATATTTCTTGCAAAACATATTGTGTCGCATAAAAGTTTATCGAATGTATATATTTATTGTACATGAAAATATTAAGTTCCAATATAGGTATGCGTATGTATAGTATACTTCCAAAGAAGATACTAAAAAATTTCAAAAATATTGGAAATAATTTAATATGTATGTATATATATAACAAGTTATGCCTTATGCTAATTTGTCATTTTACAATTATAATTGAATTTTCCAAATTTTTTGCTTTTTACATTAGAAATAATCTGGTTTTATTATAATTTGTAATTACTAATGTTATTCTTATCCTCATTAAATTAAAAGAATTAATGGAATTAATTGAGAATCTTATTGTAAAAATATATTCAGTTTTAAGTGAAATGCTATAGGTATATAGTTTTAAAAAGCACGTTGAACCAAGGAACATGACATGAGATATGTAAAATGCTAACATATCACATTATTTTAACTTCACGAAGAAACATTAGCGTTGAATAATCGGACATCTGTATTCAATACGCGTTGAAACATTTCGCTACCTTGAACTCAATAATTCATCGAAAAAAATATACTTTGGAAGAAATAATTACCATTGTTAATATTTATTTATTACATTCGTTCCTTATATAATTAATAGAATTAATTTCTTTATATTTATTAGGTATATAAATTAATATTATAATATATATTAAAATGTAAATATTTTAGATTCTCAATCATTTTATTTTCTTCTTTTATAAAAAATAACCAAAGGAAGAACCACATTTGTTTCAGAAGAATAAATATTCCGATAAATAAAAATTTCTATTTAAGATTATGATTTGTAAGATTTCCAGGTTATGATTATTTTTTTTATACAGAGAAATATTTTATTGATATAGTAACATAGTTCATTACAAAAGTGAATTTAATCATAATATTTGAAAATATGTTAATTTTCAAATGTTTAATATTACATGTGAGACGGAATAATTAAATTTAAACCTACTTGTTTTCTCATTATTTTGAAACTTATCAAAGAAATAATCATTTATTTATCGAATAAATCAAATTAAACCAATAATATATCAATTCTCAGTTTCTTGGAAGAAAACACATCGTTTAGCAATTTTCAATTTCCTACTTCTATTGTTAGAGAAATAATAGACTAAAACGTGATTTCTTGTTTGAATTCTGTTTCTTGAAGTTACAATTTAGTTGTAATTTTTCTTCTTTTAAATGAAATTATTAAGAGACTACTATTTTTATTGGTCAATTTCTATTTCCATGTTTCGGAAAAATAATAAATTCAATAAAATTCGATAATTGAAACAATTAGATCCAAAATTTTTAATTTTTATGAATCAAAATGGCGTAATTCTCTATATAAAAAATAAAAGCAAACTGTCTCGACTAAATCGACATTGAAAATTTATCGATTATGAATATTTATGTGTGGTTTAGTTAGTATCGAATCGAGGTCATTGTGACATCAAAGATTATAATAAATTACTTATCGTTTATTCTACAATACTTATTTGAAATCACAAAACACAAAACAAACATGTTCTTACTTAAAAATTATATTTTATTGATATAAACATTGTTGTTAAGGATGAATGTAGAAATTTTGCATTTATATTAACATAAAATGTAATAATAATATAATATTATCTTTTGATATATAAAAAAGATTTTTGTAAGGCAAAATTTACCGCGTTTGAAAGGTCCAAATTAATAATTTTTTGGTACATTTTATTTACAATTTTTGCTTGTAACAATTTACAAGTGAACTAAGATTTTTAATTTACCAATTATCTGTTTCCATATAAAACAACCTTATAATGTTGGAACATGTATTAAATATTTAACACAAAAACTAAGAAATACAAAATTATGCAATAACAATTACAATTGTTAATTCTATCAAAATATTAAATTCTGTCATGATATCGTGAAGAAAATTGATAGCTAAATAACACTAAAGTATCCAAAATGAGTAAAACAATCATAAATAAATAAAATATTAAACAATTTTTATTTCATATTAGTGGAATTTTTAATATGTTCAAGTATATATGAATTTTCAGTTTATTATGTGTTAGTAACATCTTATGTATTATAATTTTTGTGTCAATAAATCAGTATTAATTCTATTCGCAGATAATTACATTATAACGACGGTACAAATGGGTGAATCGATCAAATCCATCAAGTCTCTAGATTCTTATGGACAGTGATCCTTATAATTTCAATAATTTCATATTGAACAATCATAAATCTTTACGTTTTTGTAACATTTATAAGAAATATCAGAAATGACATACATATATACAAATAAGTATGTCACTCCATTTAGTCGTCGTTTCACCGTTATTGATACGGACACTGCTCTTTAGTGCATTTAATTTTTGGGTAATTTTAATTTATAATTGGCTACAGTTTGTATTGCTTTTATTTACAAGATTATACAAGATTATAGTTTTTATATAAAAAATTTAGTTAGTATATGTGTTTTTATGACAGAACTATGTCCTAAAAAGTTCTGGAGTATGACTCACAGTCCTCTTACTGAAAGGTGTATACTCCGGCCTTCTCTATTCCGTAGCCACATTAGGACATTGTTTTCTGTCAAAGTAAATGGTGGTCTGTTTGTCATTTCTAACTTTCACTAGCCTCGTTCAAAGTAACGTGTGTGTGACAATCGATAGTTGGATGATCCAAAAAAGATACCAACCATCATTTGACGTCAATTTGCTTAGTCTTGTTTATCTTTTTTCAAGACTGCGCGTAGGCTAAGCTCCCGCTATAAATCCTTCAAAGACTGAATGTCTTGTCAACTACCTTCGACTTCACTTAGATTGCATTAACATGTGTATGTCTATTTTTGGATTCAAAGACTGAATGTCTTGTCAACTACCTTCGACTTCACTTAGATTGCATTAACATGTGTATGTGTCTATTTTTGGGTACACCAGATTGTCTACGATCTCCTATACTATCAGTAATTTCCTTCTTCTTGATATCATTTTATATAGTGCTCTTAAATATTAAAAATTTATTAACTATGACACGAGTGATATGTTCTCTATTGTGAATAACGTAGAAGTATTTTGTTAAACATATTCAAATTTTTATAATTTTTGTCATATACATAAAAATTCTACATCACAGTAGAACTACTACTTCTAGTAACTAGAAGTAACTAAACTAAAGATGATTTATGTCAAAAGATATGTACCTCGTTCTTTATATAAATTCACTTATCGTATTATTTACAAAGAATTAATTTGTAATTATAATACGTTGGAATTGATGGAAGGAAATAATGGAGAATATATTTATTTAAAAATAATTTCACTTTTATCGACAAATGCTATTTTCATATTTTAGGCTTATGATATGTATGTACAATTATAGCATGTGTGCAATAAGCACAATAATAAGTTGCATATAACCTATCTTTTGCAAATAGGAAAAATAATTCTCCAGCTCTAATTTATATTTAAGAAGTGTCTTTTGATAATTGATATATCTAACATTAAAATTACAGGTTTTGCATTTACGGTTAATTAGAATATTCAATAATAGTTTGATTTATATTTCATTGTTAATTTTAAGCTTTTATTCAAATTGAAGTGTTAGCGTTCTATGAAGAAATGTTTTCACTAACAATAAGGTTCGTTTGCTATTGTCCCCACATCTGGGGACACTTTATTCCTACATAGGATTTCTGCGATGTCCTTTCAACTGTAAATATTGTTTATGTCTTCTATGCCCGGATCGTTATCGTGGAACAACTATATTAAATTTCAATAACATATACACTTCAAATTAAAAGTTCGAGATCACTTGTCCAACGAGAAGGAAACTAGAATTTTTTTAGTAGAAGGAGCATGGATGTTTAAACATTTATTTATATTCATATTTTTAATTATATACATACAAGTTAAAGCAAAAGAGTTACTTTGCAATTATTAGTTTATATTTATTTGGAATTCTTCAAACAAGTGAATCCTTGATAGGATACGGTAACTCCCTGTCATTAATTCTAAACTTCTGTAGATAAAATTTTCAATGTCATGAAAAGTTTATCACCTAACGAGGGAGAATCATTATTTACAGAAAAGGTTCTCTACTCTGCGAAACTCCCCAAAGAGTGTGAATTAAATAAAAATGAATTAAAGTAATCGATACTTGAAAAAATAAAAGATAGATATGACAATACATCGGAAAAGAATTGTAATAAATTAAAGTCAGTAAATAGTAAACTATATTATTTTTTACATCGCTTTCATTCGTAAATCATAAATATTAGCATTTGACTCCAAATTTTTGGGCGGTAGTGTATATATATATATATATATTTATTATGAATACAGAATGTGTGTCTTTTTTAATTTTCAACTTTTATGTTTTGGGTCGTAGTTAATAACACTGGCGGTGTTTTGTATCCGTATTCATCGATCAATTTATCTACATCAGAGTTCAGTTCATGGACACGGACTGATTCGCTATTCATTTGAGCAACAATCGAGTGAAAATATTTAGAAGTCGTAGAATTGATAATCTTCATTGTTTTGATTCTATTTTTCAGTTAGCTAAATGGAATAATACAATTCAGAAAACGATATCTTGTGTAGTCAAGCAGTATAGTAGGGATTATTCTAAGTGGCCTTGAGAAGCTAAAGTCTAGAAACTCCGCTATAAACGTATTTCCTCTATAGCTTCAATATTGCTCTGTTTTCCTTATTATGGTCTTCCTATCAATGCCTAGATCTATAAGATACGAGATTATGTTAGATTAGTAGAGATTATTAAGGATTTGTTGTTCTGAAATTAATGATGCGAATTATTTTGTTTGCAAAGTTATGAGGATCAAGCTAACTATATCGACCCATAATCCCGACGCAAAAATTTTCAATCAAATTAATTATATTAAACGAATAACTAGAACAAATAATTGGAAATTAGAATGGTTGCCAAGTTCGTTTTATCGCGTCAAATATTAAATTGTTGTGTAGCGTCTTCATTTATTCGAATGTAATATTTTGAATGTTATCTATGATTATTTGAAAGTAATTTGTAGTAACGGTTGCTCGAATATTTAGATGCGATTGTTCGATTGTTTGAAGAAAATTAATTGATCGAAATTGACCGTTGATTTTTCTTATTGTTGCAATTCAAGCGTGACTCCTCGCCGTTACGAAAAAAGGCATATTGATTGTTTCTTGTTAAGAAAAACTCTTCTTCAATTAATTTGTTACAATTTGTTTTCGCATGATTTTTGCATGCCTTCCTCTAGAACAGTGTTTTCCAATATCTTTCAATATATATTATAGTTGGCGAAACTTTTTAAACGATTCATAATATTTAAAATTACTTCCTTGTGGAACATATGACTAACATTAGGAAATACTGCTCTAGAGCGAATACGGTTATGTTTAGATGTAAGTATGATGTTTAACAAGATCATAGAATTTATTACGTGTTTATCGTAATATTATTTATATTTATTTAAGATGAACTTTCAATTAGTAAAAAATTTCCAGAATCTACGAATAGTATATTGTTACAACAGAAATTCTTAATTGAAAATTAGTTAATTTTAAATAATTATTGAAAATGGAATACTCATCGATTTAACTGATTTTAAAATTTATTATCGAGGTTAATAGTAATTTTGTCCTATATGTATAATTGTCATTTAAACGTAATTCGAGGCACAACATGTAGAAGTATGTCTGATACTAAATGTGTTTAGGTAACGTTTAACATAGATTTCAGTTGGTTTTCTGTTACATATCTAGATTTTTACAGCGAATAACGAAAATATTCGAATGCAAGATACAGGAAATATTATCAAGTAAATAATGTTTAATTTTTAGTGCTCTATTGCAGCGTGGAAAAAATTTTCTTTCTTGAGGTCTTGTTTAAAAACAAGAAAAATTGTTAAAATATTTGTTTAATTGTTCATTTCACCTCCTCAAAGGCATTTTCTGCCTACGAAATTATCTGCATTTTTAGATTAAAGAATTCCCTTGATACATAACATTCGAATATTTTTATTATCGTTGTAAAATATATTTAGAGGAAGTTTAGGATAAGCTTGAGATAGGTTTGGATTTAAATTTGGATTTAATAATATACATGATACCTCAAATTTTGTCATGATCTAAATAAAGAAAGAAGGTTATATAAATGTAATTTAAACATACTTATTTAAACATTTCAATTTTACTTTTTTAAGTAAAATAGTTAAAAATTTTGTTAAATAAAGTAAACGTTTTAAGCTTTATTAAATACGAAATAAAAAGAAAATAGTATCGGATTTGTGGCTACTGCGAAACAATGTGGAAGTTGATCAGCAATACATATGCACATATGCACATTTATTCTGTTTATACGAGCTGTGTTTACTCTCTGTGGTCGTCAAAGATAGCATAATACTTTTACCACTTCCAGACGTGATTATATCTTCATTTTATGCCCACTGATTTTGGTAATATAAGACTGACAGTGATTAAAAATCAAATTTATTGCTTTACGATTTTTATTTTTATTCTGTTCTATTTTATATCGATTCTAAAGCCCTCGTTACTAATGATGTTGGTGAAGATTATCTGTAAATACTATTTTATCGGACAAAATGCAATAAATTTTATCCATTCTTGATATTTGCAAAAAATTATGATACATTTATCGGAAGATGGTAATTTTTATGGGTTTCGAATTTCACCTTATTGATTTCCATAATCTTATTTGGTCCACATAATTTTATAGTTTTCCTCGGACCATTTTATGTTTACCTACTATATAAAATACTGAATTGTATTGAAATTTTCAAAGCACTTATTTAATTTGCTTTCATAGTTTTCATTTTCGAAATATCTGCAGGAAAAGTGCATGGTGTCGTGTTCGAGAAGAGTAGCCCGATTCAAATCTAATCGTACCCAAATTAAGACTAGAGTTAGGTTGGGATAATTTTTCTTTCACTGTATTACATACTCTGCATTTTACATAGAATATTAGAAATAGTACGGCGTATATTTGAAAAATTAAAGCCGATTGTTAATTTTGCCAGAGAAAACAATTGTTCTGAATATCGTCCTTTGAAACACATGTAAAAATCGTAAAGATCCACGAAGGATAGTTTCGACAATTTCACTACTCTTTCTTTTTCAACTAATATTTTTTTAATTTAACGATTTAACGCACCATTCTTCATATTTTCTTTCTTTTTACTCATAACAGAAATAATAGTTTACCTGTTCTAATATCGCATTAGATATTTTCGCAACGCCGTGCCGGTAAGTCTCATGGCACAAATTTAGCTGTAGAACAATTTATCCTTGTAGTAATGAAAGGGACAAATAGTTTTCAACAGCTTGTTTCTGTTAGGAAATATTACCTTGTAATGGTTTACATGGTTTACCATGTATAGAATAATATATATTCAGAATGACATGTAACATAAATATAATACGTGTGTAACACAAATTGAGTCATTGTAGAGAGGAAGGTTTCGTCCATAAAATACTTACGTTGAAAAAGGGGAAAGGGGGTCTTAGGATAGAGAAAGGTATTTACTAGCTAGGTATCCACGAACTTGTAGCTGAATCTGTCAATAACGTTCAACAGGTTTTAGCCTAAATATAGAGATGTTCCGTGTATACAAATACAGTTTAGCACAGGACAGTTTGTATACAGTTAGTCTCCCAAATAACGTGAGAGTTTGCAATTCCAGACGTAGTTAAAAATCCGTGTAACTTTGAATACGATTTTGCTTCCACATTTCTACCCTAAATTTTTATTACTTGGTTGCTATTGATCGGTAATATGATTGTATATGTTATATATATGAATATGTGTATTATAATTTTAGAATAAAATAGGATAGAGAAAAGAAAGTGTTGTTCAGGAAATTAAAGCTAAGGAGAAAATACGATATATATGTATATGCTATACGTACATACTTAAATTACTTATGTTTATATATGGCTTTGTATCAAATCACCAAAAATCGTCTATGTTTTAAGCGACACTATTTGACTAACATTTTCGCCAACATTATTAGTTAATCGATATGTTGAAATTACCGACAATGTTTACGTCGACATTCTTTTTATCGACATTGATAATGATGTATTAAACATATTAATTATAACGAAATAACTGTTCATTTAAAATAACGGAGAATTGTGAAGTAATAACGAAGGTGTAATTATTAGATAGAAATAACTGTAAATCCACAATATAATAACTATGTATTGTATAAATAATCGTAATAACTATCTATTGAACAAGAATTGTAGAATTACAAAATTACATTGTGTGCCAATGCTTTTAAGAAATTCAGTTCTGTATATTCCTCGCAGCTTGGTTTAGGTTTGGATTAGGTTAGATTTGTAAACATTGTCGGTGAAATGATTGTCGGTAATTTCATACAAATTCTGTATATATATACATATATATATGTGACATTTATTTTTATTATAATGTGATTATTTATAGTTTTAAAAAATTACTTTTATAATTCATAACCTTTTGCGTAGTTCATATAATTTATAAATTTTGTAATACATTTAATTTTGTATACAATTTATAGCTTTCATATAGCTTACTATCATTTGTAATCCTTTATGATTTATCTACTGTCATAATTCCATGTAATTCTTAAACGTTCTTTTTCAATAATTTCGTATTAGACACTAGTTTTATCACGTTAACTTTTATCAATTTCAAATTCGTTATCCTGAATAATTTCAGATAAAATCTATTAAAAGCGGCAGAAATACGTTAATGATACAAACTAAAGACGTTTTTAAATAATTGCTGAAATTATATTGCGTATTGAGTTTTTATAACATTGCAATAAATTGTTGCTGAATCCTTGTTTTTATTAGCGTCTCTAATGGACTTTAAAATCCTTAGTCATTTCCAACAATTTTGTTATATAAACGTGCCTTTCGTTCTTTAACAAATCATAATACAGTTCACATAATAATGCTAGTTTTGCTCTATTAGATATAGATTTGAAAACATTGTCATATATAATCTAGTAAGTATAAAATTTTAATTCTCAGAAATTTGAACCATTTTCAGTTTTAGTAAGTAATTGACAGAAGTGATTCATTCGTTTATTTTATATTTTATAGAATATTTCCAGTAGGAATTGGAAATTGTCTGCCACGTGATTATTGTTTCGTTATTTGAAAATATTCGTTTTTGAATTATTATTGACCCACTTTTAATTCAACAAGACATTAATTCGTACTAATATAAAACATAGGTAATAGATTAATTAAGTAGCCCATATAAGTAGTCATATTCAAGTGCTGTTCACGCAGTGTGTTAGCATAAAAGAAATCGCAATTTCTTTATCGAAGTTGAGTTATAATGAAGGAAGATCACGAAAAGGAAAGAAAGATGCACTTCGTTCTGGATTTATTAGCAAATTGATTAGTAAGGTTTCTAAGCAGTTTCATACTATCGAGTCTGAAGCAGTGGAGATTAGGTCAGAGGATAGAGATGAAACTTTGTTAGAAGTTTCCAAGAAGTCTCTTGATGGGAACCTCTTTGGTGTCAAGTGTAGGAGAATTCCTACAATCGTATTATCTATGTAATCGTACAGTCGTGAGTATTCGGTAAGTTCTGTTCGAACTGTCCCGACGTATTGATTCCGCAAAGATCACCTAGTGACCTAAGTCTCTAAGTATTATAGTATCAGCGATTTGCGTTTTATACTCGCCGTTTTGGACTGTTATAATAGCGAACTTCTATAATTATTGATTTCAAAATATCGGTTTCCCCGGTATAACAGATACTCTTATAGCAGAAATTTGCTTTAACACGATTAAAAAATTGGAAAAATTGGTGAAATGATATATCATGAGAATTTTTACACGTAAGTATATCATTTGATGATTTTCATTGGAGCAAGCGTATGTCTTGTCTCAGATTTGTGTATGGAATTTTAGAATATCGACATTTTAAATTCATTTCTAGTTCGCGTAGTATTAACCAATTCCAGTCTAAAGTTTCTTCATTGTGGAGATTTCATTAGCAATTTGAAAATTTAATAAAAGTACGACATATTTTATAACTAACATGAATAGAAATCATATATAAATTAATAAATATAACTATTTTACTTCAATATTTTATGTATTGTTAAATAATCTTCTTGATATTATTAATATCGATTATTAAATTTTATAATTTTGTTTTCATGTGACATCTTACAATACATTATTAAGGTATATTAATTTTGACTAATTATTGATTATTTTCATAAATATGTTTCTCTTATAGGAGAAGAAGAAGAAGAAAAAACATAGTACACATGCTGTTTTAGAATTTAAACTATTTTTTGTACCACTTCTTTCTCTGCATAACATGGATTCGTATAACACTATTATTTTTATATTATACAATATTAACCTTGTGTAATGTTACATTACATAATAAAAATTATGTTCTATGCGTGTCTCAGCACAAGAAAAATTACAAAATAATGTGCATTAAAGATATCTAAAATATCTCCCATAAAATTTAATACAATCGTAGATTTGTCGGATTCATTATAAGTCATTAAGACATGTGCTTCGCTAAATGAAATTTATTTACATATGAAGTTTAAAGTACGAAAATATTAATTTTTATATACTTCTGTTAAAAATATTCTTTAAAAGAATAAATTTCTCTCATTCGACATAACTCTTCAACTCTTTATTTATTCATAAATTTCTAGAAAATAAAATATTTTCCAAATTGTTAAAATGTCAATTGTTTCTCGAAAAAAGAAAAAAAAATGAAAAAATGACATCATTAACGTCAGATTTATGTAATCCATTAATCTCATCTTATTTCTAACGAATCGAAATTTCGAAACGAAGAAATGGTACTCGAAGTTAGGTGTGTTTGAGTATTTTGGCTGAAACTAGGATCTCTGCGGATTATTCTTACCACACAGTGCGACCTTCGTCTAATAGAATATAATGGCAGTATATCCTTTAACATTTATTCTATCCTTGTTACCAGTAATTCCTTTTGTAACGTTTTTAGTTCAGTTAGGCAATGATTTTCTTTATTTCTCCTTTCCTGGTCTCGTAGAACTTCTGTGCCACGGCTCTATGTTTTTTCTTTCCTTTTCTATACTTTTACTTCTTCTTTAATACACGCAAAAAGAAGAAAACGGCAGCGAATTACCAATTATATACGCCACTTGCTGCATACTTTCTACTTTAAATAAGCCACGAATTCGAAATCTATTGCGCATACTTATTTAACAACAGCTATTTAACAGGAACTGATTGTGCAACAGAATAGTTCCGAAACCATTAAGATCACAGTGACTTCAGATTATACAGCGTGTCCCTTTTATCTAAAAATGTTTATCCTGACAACTATTTTTCTACTATTTCATTTTCTTATTATTCTTAATGTTATATACCGCGAAGGCTGACATATCCTGGTAATGAATATTTGACCTTAGGAAATCTTATTGACTAATACTTTTTATTGGATATAGCTGGCGTCAAAATATTTCTAAAACATTACTTATTCGTTTATTTTGGACAAACCGATTTCGAAATATGAGACGTTTTGAAAATTATTCAATGACAGTTATAAGAATTTATAACAAAAAATTTTCTTCATTATCTGTATCTTTTCAGATGTTCACACATTCCAAGATAAAACGGACAGTGTATATTGTTAACACGGATTCGCTTGGTAACCAACGTCTTAGACTTTCATATTCCATATTCTTTGAATAAAAAATGAAATTTATTCAATTTCTTTAAAAAATTATATAGAGATACCGCAATTTTTTATAGACTCACTTGTTAAATTTATGGAAAATATAGGTTTATATAATTTCAAGGAATTAGAGTGTATAATGTTAATTTAATTTAGCAAATCTGGCACAGTAAATTTCTATAATAGCAACATTAATAAACAACTCTGCCTTTTAAAATCAACGATTTATTAGCGAGTTGAAAGTATAATTTCTCATATATTCTATAGTTGTTTAATTAGAAATAGAGCGGCAAGGTATTCTATAATGAACTTGTATCATTGTTGTATTATTGCACATTCAATTTATATTGAAGTTTTAGTTTTACATTTAGATGTTAGTTTTAAATCTAATATATATATATAGATAGATAGACAGATAGATAGATAGATAGATAGATAGATAGATAGATAGAGAGAGGGATAGAAATAATACGTTTCGAATATAATAAAATAGAATAACGAAATAATAAAATATATCAGTGGTATCTGACAGTGTTTCATTAATAAAGTACAATATACCCAACAAGGCGAAGTACCTGTTACGTCTGATCAAAACATTGGGTAACTTTATACAAATTATTACAAATATCGTGGTACATCTAGCCTTTGCTGATTCTACGTGTAAACATAAATTTCATAAAAAGGCATTTTTTAATTGAATTTTATTTTTGAAAAAATTTCATTTAAGAAATTTCTTCGTATCTACTCGTGTATCAACCGGTAGTTTCGAAATATGAAACGTCTATTTTTACTCGTTTTGATATTATTTAACTTGGACACTTCCTATTATCGCTGTTATCTTATTTTCGCGATATCGATTTATATTATGTGTTCTTCACTCTGTATTTAATTGAAATGATTTTGTATTAAAATAAAGGTAAGATTAATATATCTTAAGAATCATTTTGTCAATGTAACAGGTATACGAAAGGTTGACCATAATTGCATACTTTATGCATACGTTAGCTGAACTAAATTATGTATTTTTTTTATAGCGAATTATGTGTATTCATGACATTGTTCATGTTTAATGATACAAACTCGGACATAAAGATTCATATTTCTGAAATTAATATACGGATACTTTTCTTAAATTTATGTTTCTCAAAAACCAGCCTTCACACGAAGAAAAGTTTCTATTTTTCACTATTTATTTTTACATGTAAAATCACCATCTAAATATTGGAATATTTGGAATATTCTACATACAGATCAATCGTCATTAATCGTGATAACAGTTGTATACGATTAATTTCAAGTAATTCCTCTTTGTTTTCATAGGTTTTCGAAATATATTTTTTTCTAATCTTCTAAATCTTTTGCGAATCTCTAAGGTCTTTCCTTCTAATCTATGAAATCTTTCATTCCAATCTTTGGAGTCTTTCCTCTCGATCTACGAGAGTAATGCAATAAGTAGACGCTTATCGTGAAATATACTAAACAGATTTCTCGATTATCGCTTCCTGTGTGGCATAACTTTGTTTCTTTAATACTCATTTACGTTAAAGAAAGAGGAAAAAATTAGGTAGTAAGAGATCCGGCGAATATAACGGTTGTGGAACAATGGAAAAGGAATTTTGTACTAACTGTGGAACTATAGTCTCTAGTGATTAGTGCCGTGTGTGGTCTCGCGTTATCATAGTGTACTAATCGTACTTTTTCCTGCTACGAATGTACGTAGCATCTTTTTCTAACTTCTTTACATTAACGTTGAAATACAGATTGATAAAAATTTGTGTTTACCGTAATGTTATGACGTATGATAATATCTTCTTTTGTTTTGTCAGCTGCTGAAGACTCTTCTTACTTTGAGTTGTCTTCGGTCGGTGTTGATCCACACTTAAGATTTCCACTTGGACACCATTTACTCGTAGAAATATTTTTAAAATTCAGCCCAGCTGAATCATATAAAATATTTTTCAGTATGTGCTAGTTTTTTTATCATCCTAGTTTATAACAAAGTTTTATATGTTCTCTGCTGCTTAAAATTTTTCATTATAAGATGTTGCAGGAAATATAAAACCTGTTTCTACAAAATTCATATATGATATGAGACTTACAATTAAATTGACGAAATATAAACAATTCTAGAATGTAAAAAATATAGATAATTAAAAACAAAAGTAATATTGTTGTACGTACCTCAAATATCTCACATTTGTTCTTGCATTTTACGAATGACATTTTAAAACTTTTTAATCAGACTTTATAAACTAACTATTTATCTAACGAAATATAATATATAGCTCTCAACAATTTCTAAAGCAAGTGTCTATTATTTTATACCTTTGGAAAAAGATCATGGTTTCTATAGCTAATCATCAGTAATGATTTTATCATTTTTCTCTTCTCTTCTCAGTTTATAGATAAATTTATTGGTGAAAGTTAAGAAACAATGTACTGATTTATCAACTTTTGTATATTTTTTATCTTCTTGATATACAGATTAAAATAGCATTAAACTTTGTACAAGATACTCGAAAAAATGTATTGTTTATCGATGTATAAAATGTTCTCCCTTCGTTCTATTTGTAATTTGGATATATGTACAAAAATTCATAAATGATCAGTTTGTTCCTTATCTTTTGCCAGTAAAGTTATATATAGCATAATGATATAATAAATTTTTCGGAGTAATCGTTAAATAAGTTTGTCTTTGATGTTTCCATTTAATTGAAATTACATTTTGAAACATTCTACTTATCTCTGTATACAATTTAATTAAGTAAATATATCTTTGCATTAACTAATTTTTACTCAGAATTGCAATTTCAATTACATTATTTAGAACTTGAGATAGTATGGACTATATTACTGAACCGTTTTGTGTAACTGTTGAGTTATTCCTATATTACTTATCTCATTGTTACAAGTGCGTTGTATTTTTCGCAGTGAACACCCAAGATACATATATAATACATGAGACGTGATACTTATATTTAATTTATTTATATTTAATTTTAATTTTTTATATTATTTATTATAATTATTTATATTTAATTTATTTATATTTAAAAAAAATATTAGATATTTACTGAATAAGAATCGCAAGTGTTTTAATGCCTTGTTAATATTGAAACGTTCAGGCCTGCAAAATCGGTGTTAAAGAATCCATAATAAATTTGAATTCCTCGAATTTCTTGTATTTAGCTTAAGGCGGTAAAATATGATATCATTACGACATAGAATGAGAGGTTGCAAAAGAATAAACTTGTTGCTGCTGCATGTTCTGAAGTAATACGCGATAAATCACCACAATTGGGAGCAAATAAAACGTCTACACTTTTTACCTTTTATTTCTTTTTCATATAAAGAACTGTAAGAAATTGGATGGAATTAAAATGAATATAAACACAGACTCGATGCAACTATTTTGGATGAAATATAAAGCATAAAAGTGTATTCTGTTTCTACTTTTTCTTCTTTCGTTAATTTTTGAATCAACTATACTGATAAATTCTAAAGACACGCTCTACTAAACATATTAATTATCTGTGTCTCATTCTATTTATGATTCTACTTCTAGGAAATAAAAATTAGGTTGGGATTGTCAAATGAGACTTTTCTGTTGAAGTAATATTATTTTCAAAAAATTTCTTGTTTTCTTTCTTTCAAGTATATCATAGTATAATATTTGTTTCTATTATACGAGAGTACTTCGAGCATGTAAAGTACATTTCTATTGAATTCAAGATTATCTAATTGAATATTTCAATTCATTTCTGTCGAAAGATAAAGTGATTCATTATGCATTAGCTTGGAACGTCAAATGGTAGTGGCCTTTTTTCTTTTACTATCATTCGTTCTATTCATTCAAGGAACGTTGACTTCTCACTTGAATTACTTCTGAGCAAGAGTATAATGTTGTGGTAGTGGTTACATAGATTTCTAAGTATATATGTGTTGGGATGAGTGGAACAAGTATGCATGAGATTCCGATATGTAATGAATTCAGGTTATTATGACAAATGAGTATGCGTGTAATGATTGATGTGTGTGTGAATTGTGTATGCAATGTAATGTATGAAGAAGAAAAGAAAAAGAGAGTGATTTGGGATACGTTAGTTGCAATTGAGTTATAATAGTGAGAAGTCCTGTGACAGAGTAATTGTGAGAAATTAATTATATTTAAACATTATATTTGTGTTTTATGATCTTTCTAATTAAATAAAGAATTGTTCTTGCTGTTATTAAAAATTTCATCTACCACTAGCAAATATAACAAGTCTTCTTTGCATATTAACATAGTATTACTGTATATGGCTGTCAAATATCGCAGTTCGTATTTATTATAATTTCTAAGTGATTCATAAATATTACATTGTACAAATTTTCAAGTGTTGTCACTAATTCTCGAATTTTCTATTATTTCGATCGATTATTTATTCATTTGGTGGATTATTGTCATTTATAACATAAACTGTATCTTGTACGTTTCCAACTGTCAACACTAATTTTTCAAATTTTAGAAAATTTCGATCGATTATTTGTCGATTTAATTATCATCGTTTCTAACGTAAACGTTCAATTTTGTGCGTTTTTAACTGCTAACGCTAATTAAAAAGAAATTGGATAATTACCATCAAATATTTGACAAATTAAGTATAAAAAGTAGGATAAGGAAAACGAAATTTCTAAACAAACGGTTAACGTTATAAATTATGTTTCTGTTTCAGATGTATCATTGGCAGAGTCAAAATGTTAAAGTCTCTGGAGTGGATGATATGGTTTTGCTCCCGAAAGTTACCGAGGATGCAATTACCGAAAACCTTCGGAAAAGATACATGGACGATTACATATTTGTATCCTTAAACAATTACTATAACGATAATAATTTATACTTACATCATGGTTCACGGATATGTGAAAATATAAGACCATTCCTTAGATCAGCACTGTAGAGGAATTCCCTTAATTCCTGTTGCATAAAGTTACTAGACTTTCGAAACTTAAACCGTTTTCGTGATAAAATGAAATTCGTAAAAGGACACGCAGGGAAGTAATAACTGCACCGTGAGCACTATAGTAGGAATTGTCTTTCAATGGTCTTGAGTGACTAATATCCGTGAATTGAAATATGACATTTCGTATATGACACTGTTTAAGGTATAATTGGATACTGCCATAGGCTAAACATAGCGTAAAGAAGTATATATTGGATTTTCTCACGCCATTAATATGCGATCGAAACCACGCGATTAAGCCTGTGATCAAAGAAAGTATGGGAAAAGACGTAATATTTTAAACTTTGAAGTCAAATTTTTATTAAAAAACTGTAAGAAATTAGCAAATAGTGAAATTATTAATTAAACTGATAAGTAAATAATATTCTATGCTATACATTAAAAAAAAAATTAATTTCTTTATCGTGGTTAACAAAAATTTGGTAAAATACATGTTTATGTAATTCAGTTTGTACTTTATATTAACGAATATTTGTCAGTAAAAATTGTATCATGCAAGAAATATTTATAACAAGTATACATTTATAAAGTATTATACATAATCTTAAGCTTCTGTGGTGCCATCTATAGAGTGTCTGAATTAAGTAGAAACGATTAAATTTCGGTTGAAAAATGGCTAAATTAAGTGAAACGATCAACACGATTTTATTACAGTCATATTTCTTTTTATAATATAACATGATAACGTCTCTTGAAACGAATTCTAAAATATGTAACACGATGTACTTACGTACATACTTCCATTCTATGAAAGATCCTAAATTAGCGACCTAAATTAGCGACTTCAAAGGCTCAAGCCAACGCGATTCTCCGCTTTCCAGCTAAATAATTCTTCCTTGACCTTGCAATTGTCACGAAATAGACCATGCTATCTTCCACGTAATATTTCTGTCGTGGCGACATTAACGCAATTGCAGGAACTATAAAATAGTTAAACGTTAGTGGAAGTCGTGGATCTTAGTAAATTAATGACATTTCTTTGCACTTAACTTATTTGATTTGGACTACCATTAGTCCAATAGTATTATACTAACAGTAGTACTATTGAGTAATATATTATTTATTAGCTTTCCCATCCTCTCCGTTCAGAAATGTTTAGAATTCTCTGTACGTATACAATTCTCTGTACATTTTAAAAATTACTTTTCAATATCTTTTTGTCTTTCATACGCATTTATAAGCTTTGCATGTAATTTATTTGTTAGCAAATGTATTCGAAAATTTCTGCTTTAGGTAACCTCAAAGAAAATCGCCGTGGAAAAATGATTTTTGTCAACCATATTACTGACCTACCATATGCAATCCATTGTTATGAAGAGTTAAATCGAATCATTATTTTTCAAAATTTTGCAATATTGTATTTTCCTGGAAATTTATTAATTTTCCATTGTATTATACCATTTAATTTGGAGAGACAACATTTTGTTGAATTTATAGCTTTTGTCTTAAAATTGGAACTACCAGACCAGCTAAAGTGACTGGTTTTAGTATATTTATTTTTCTATTTATCGAAAGCATATAGCTTCTTTAAAAAACACTAATATTGACTTTTATTGAAATAGAAACATAATTATGTATATATCTGTACACATTGTATATTACACAAATTTTACTTATATCAATTTATCATTCGTTTGGAAGGAGGCAATATTCATTCATAATTTTTATCATCACCACGAATTCAATTATTTTAATTAATAATTTTGAAGCTTTTAATTTTGTAAGATGAAATAAATACTTTATTATAAATAGTTTGTTTAAATTAAAAATGAAGCTACTCACTTTTGAACCGCGATATCAGATATTTTTACCTACTGATAATCGTTAAAGATACATTGTTCGCAATTTTTCTATATGTTTCATCTCCAACTCTGTTAAATTGGAACGAAAAGAGAAAAAAATTAGGTGACATGATTTTTGTAAATAAAATTAAGAATCTTTAGGAAGTACTCTAAATTATTACATACATGTATCGGTGATTGCGAAAATGGCCTAAGTCGTATACGTTTTGTTTTGAAATGCCAGAAGTTTTGAGTTTAGGAAAATTAGAAAGTTATATTTGATAATTACAAATTCAATCGAATGATTCTATGTTTTGCTATTTTCCAAAGATAGTTTTAGAATTTTAGAAAATTCATTTCTTGTAGATTTTTTACTATATCACTTTTATAATAATAATGGTAGTTACAAACTAAATCAATGGTTCTTAAACTTTTCAAAGGCCCGGAACACTTTTGATTATTAGAAAAATATATTGAACACAAATCATTGAGGTCCTAAATTTAAAAATAAAAATAGAAATATCCACGTATCTTTTATTGATTATTGTATAGGCATTATAGATCACATAACAGTGAAAAAAGCAATAGTTCAAAAACACTACATTTATAAAAAGCTATGACTAAAATAATCACTCTTTTGGTTATTTAAATTGTATACGTTAACGTTCGATCAGTTCTTCAACCACGCTATATTTCTGAATAGGCTTGTAGTATCAACAACGAATTAAATCTTGATTTTGTGCATGGAATTTCTTCTGACCTCTTATAAATTTACAGAACACTTGTAATGCAAAAATGTGAAACTATGTGTTTATTGTTCTACGAAGCTTTGTTCCACATAGAGCTTAATAAATATTTCTAGCAAATAAAATTCATATGTTCAGTGCAAACAATATTGCATGAAAAATACAGCAATATAAAGTAATACTACAGTAGAAGTATTTTTTTAAAGGATTTCCCTTAGTCAATTGGAAAAATTCTGAAATTCCTCAATTATCCCAGTCTGGGTATGTCAAGGAAGATGTGACTATAATAGGGATAAAATTGATGCTTGTTGAACTTATTGTTAGACTAAAATTAACAGGATTGTACAAATGCATATCATTCAAGTTCCAACAAGTGTCTCGCCTTTATTAAGGTTCATCAGAATTTATTAATTCACTTTAGACATACAATGACTATGCATGTCAAACATAGGCAGCTTGGAATAATTCGTGGCGACTACTGGCATTGCATTCACTTATAGCTGACAGTGAATCTGCAAAAGATACAAAATTCAATATTTTTGAATATCCAGTATACAGGATATCCTATACAACACCTATGTAGCAAAAAACACAAAAAAAGTGTTTTAACAAAAGTTGGTCTGTTTACGATTGGTTATAAATTGCAATAACGATCATTTAAAAAAAAATTGTTTCTTTGATAAAAAGCCAATCCCGCCTTTGTTTCTTTAAATGTCATTACATATTTTTGACTTTGTAGTATTGTAGTTCATGTCAAAACGAGTTTAGTGGTCTAGTATATTATGACATTTAGATGACGTTGAAATCATTGCAAACAAATGGGGAAACTGAAATTATGATTCGTTGTATTTTAAATTTAGATATTCACGAATTCAAAAACTTGGTATTTTTAAGTTTTAGTCTCATATCCAGTCAATCTATAGCAAAGAAAATATGTCAACACTTTGTGCAAACTTTCGTATATTACATTACTCCTTTCATTATTTATTTTCGCATATCGTAAAATTAGTTTTAAAATTATTGCAGTTTTTTAAGGAACGAAATTCTGCAGAAATGAAATATTATTTATATTATATATTATATATTATATATTATTATTATTTTATATATATTTCTTTGCTACTGTATCATGGTCGATATAAAAACAACGTGATACTTAATTTTTAAACTTAGAAACATCGAGAAGTATTTAGACCAACGATGGTGCTTATTTTTATTGTAATGTATTTATTATAAAATAAGTTCGGGCACACCTTGACATTTTACAAGATAAAAAGCAAGAGAAAAATTTTTACTGAACAAACATCATCGAATATGGATTTCATAATATACAATTTTTTAATGTAGTTAAACAATAATAATAAATCTTATATAGAAATGTTGTATTTACCTATTCTGGTTATAAAGAGATATAGTTAATTGTAGATATTTTACAAATGTATATAAAAATAAATCTTCATAGGTAACTATAGAATACTTAATGTTACGTATAAATTGAGAAGGAAAAATTTAAACAAAGGATACCTACAGATCATGAGGAAATTGCCGAGTTAAATAAGAGGATTTATTATCTGGAATCTTAAACGAATAAAAAATATTTTAAATGACTAAATGTTGCATATATTTGTAAGATAAGGGCTCTTTAATGTAAATTGTTGATTTTTATAAAATTTAGTGTACGGAAATATATCCTAATTTCAAGGATAATTGTATTTCGCGTATGAGGGCCCCTCCTTCCTGTTTAAATCAGAATGGACGAAGGAACTTAGTTAACAATAAGAAAAGGCAGAGAATTTCCTTTGTAGATTCCATTGGCAGAAATGAGCTACTTTGTTATGTAGGTAATTGCACCCTAAGAGTATATTGAATAAATTGAGTCACAAGAGTACACAAGTACATAAGTATATATAATCCATTCTTTTCTACTTCTTCTAATGACCGAGGAAACTTTTAGATGGTTCTTAAGAAAATATTTTTATATAAAGATAGTCAAAATTGAGATTGGCAAGCTATTTCTCAAATGGCTTAGAAATTATTCAATTTATAAAAATGGATCACATATAGAAATTGTTTATTTTTAATAGAAAAGTTTAGTTATATAATTTAACTTATATTATTTAATTATACAGCGTTTTGTAAAAAAAGCTATATAAAGAACTTTTTTAATAAAGTTAATTAATCTGTTCAAGAGATACATTAAAAGTTGCTGTGTTTTTGTTAAATATGATTACAAAATATGAATCAAATTTTATGATATGTAGATAGAAATATAAAGTATTAATATGTTATAGACGGTTCTATCAAAATATATAATGTATTAATGTATTAACATAACGTATTACAGTATGTGGATTTTATTTTAAGGAAAAAAAATTTTTTTGCAAATGTCAATTGATAAAATAATAATCCATTTATTAGTATGATATTTGTGAGTTGTCATTGTATTTTAATCGTTATATTTTCGTACAATTTAAAATCTTTAATCGGTGTTTCATTTCATATACATAGATACAAGCTAAATAAAGAAAAGAAAGTTATCTCTCTGCAAACGATTTGTTACAAAATTGTAAGCAAATATAGAGTATATTATGAAATAAGTAGCATCATAACATATGAATACTCTATAAATGTGGATAGAAATGGACATGAATATCTTCTACGTTTTTGAACAGTTGACAAATTAATATATTTCGACAATAATATTTAAATATTGACAACAATTCGCAATAAACTATTTTAAACAAAAAGATTGACACTATCTAGAAAATTCTGCTCTCTCTCTCTCTCACACTTTTATTAATCCATGTTTATTTTTTGACGATTCATACGTAACTGTTTTATTCTTCTAAACATTTTTTCAAACATTATTCATACTAGACTGTACTCGCACATATTATATTTATATTACCGCAAATGAGTTTCACGTATTTTACCTCATTTCCATTCACACATATAAAACCAACACTTACAATAAGAAATATAGGAATATTTTCTTATAATACAATAATCGGATAAGTGGAAGCCAATTTCACTTTTAATTAATACTATTATATACAATTTTGTGTTTTAATTGCGCACATTAAAGCTGTCTATAGTCAAATTAATAAGAAGACAAAAGTATTCGAACAAATAAATTTTCAGGTAATAAAATTAAAAATTTCGATATTTGAAAATTCTATATATTTCTGACTAATAAATTACGTAAGTTTTTCATGTTAAATTGCACAAGTAACTCTGTGCAACAATGGTTTTCAACTTTTTTCTTCGTATGGCGCACATAAGCTAATTATATTAAATTTCTGTGGCACATTAAAAAATGTATTATATCTTTTACTGATATAAAAGCTATTTTTCAACGATTTAAAAATAATAATAACAACAATAATAATAATGGTAATAACAATAGGACATTTGAAAATTCTTACAACACATTGTTTGAAAATCGCTATTGTAGAGAATTATTATACTATTTTTGTACCTGAAATCATCAAGATACTTCTTCAAATGCATTAAATTTGGTTCTGTAAAAACTCCTTCGGCATTTTACAAAAACAATGGACGAGCTTATTAATTGATTGAAATTTGCAAGATTATATCCAACCGAATTTTACAGAAACTTTTATTTAGAAATGATTCTATTACTTTTTCAATACATTATACCACCTTCTCTATGTTTTAATTTTACTTCTATTAGTTTATAATTGTTTATTTGAGAGTGACCAGTGTTTACTGATGATGCGTGTACATTACCCGTCAAAAGTTTGTAATCACTGTGTTACATAGAATTAAAAAATTTAAAAGAAAAGTCACCCAAGAATTTTATTACCTCGCAAAGATTTGTGGTTAAAACACACTATCGTAGCGAAGAAAATTAGTAGGAAATTCGATATAAATAGCAACGGGATTGAGATTCCTTTTATTTGATCTCTGTGCTATTACGTCTCTAGTCACCAATTCTTCTATTTCTGACGTCATCAAACTATTCTTCTGCTATGTGTCATATAAATACTAAGATGAAATAATATAACCGACCAATAAATAAAAGAACCGGACTACATATTGGTAAACAATCAGACTCGACAAACGTATAAATTATTTTCTTTCAATTTCTTATATTACGTGATTTTAATTGTTCCATTACATTTTTTCTTTTTTTTTTTATTGTCAAAGAAATTAAAGAAATTGTAGTAAATTCGATACTGTTATCGTCAATCAGTGTTCCTTAATTATTTCTTATATTGATACACAACCAGCTTGCTAGCAGATTCCCCCATAAACCATTGTTCAGGTAAATCATATTATCAGTATCAAGTATATCGTATAATGTATAACCTATAATCCATCGATAAATACAACTTACAATTTTTTTCAACCATGGTCAAAGCATCCTATCATTAGTTTGTTTTGCAAAACTAACATGAAAATACACGAAGAGATTTCAATAGAATTCGCGACGCGTGTCATTGAGTATCAAGTGATTGAAATTCAGCTTTCAGTTCCTCGTTAGCGAGTCTAATGGCTAATGGAATGAGTATCTCATTGTCAGACGATTTGATGACACATGCCTACTTATTTATCTTAAAATAATTTTCACTGAAGAAAAAGAAAATTGCAATTTTTTTTTTCGTTGAAAAAAGAAAACAGTTTCATTATTTCTCGGATGAGATGACAAATTATTCCTCGACTTTAAGCATCGAACAGTTTATTCTTTCGTTCTGGCTCATTTGTTACATTCATTTTACTGTTCTAACTCGAGTCGTGGGAATTGTACAAATTACTTCTTATGTATTCCTGAATATCGACTTTGCGAGTCTGAATGTTAATTAGATGTTAATTAGAGATTGTGTACTTCGTTGAAAATTTATTTAGAACAATTCAAAACATTTTGTCCATTATTTATTGTTAAAATTTCAATAAGTAGCTTATCCATTAGGCACTGAGAGTATTTTTCTAATAAGTCTAAATTTGACAATATGTATTATTTCTTTCAAGCTTCATACTTTGTTCATTGGGTTGTTACAGTTAATTTTTTGATACAGTATCGAATAACTGTATTCGAACAAATGATTTGTCTTAGTTTTTATGAATTAATCACGATATTAATATAAAATGAATTGAGTAGTTTATGAAAGTCAGGGTGGTAAATAATATCCATAAACCAATTTAGCAAATTGTAATGTAAAATATATATTTTGGAAAATAAACAAAGACTTGATTGACAAAAGTATTTATTTTTACAATCTTACCTTTACGACACATGAAATTGCTATTAAGAACAAGAGAGATGAATTATAAGATAATATATTAGGTTAGCCAAATAATAACAATGGCATTTTTAGTATAAAATAGTCGCTATTTTCTTTAAGACAAAATACACGTTTTATTGAATTTTTATACAATATTTTTACATCGTAAGAGTAACTTTATAATTCTGATTAACGTGTTATTATATTTAACAGGACACCGTTTTCTTCTAAAAAGCTGCAAAAATGTGGTATTATTTACTTGCCAACGTAATAATGTGTCTCGTTAGCGCATATCACTAACACTAAAAGTGGATAAAATATCGTAAGATCATCGATGATTTCAATCGTCACAAAATTTTGTTGTAGTATTATGGTAATTTGTAGCCACTATTCTTTTTAAGTTTTTATTTTATATCCTTATTTAAGACCCACACTCTAATAATTAGCGTACAATGAATTACTTGTTTCCGTACGTTCTTATATAATTTTATGTTCTAAATATTATTAACAAAAAAAAAAATAAATAAAAAAGAAAGAGAAACAAAGCGTTATTAAATACAATTTCTTTATTCTTAATTTTTAAATTATACGCGTTTATCTTTTAAAATTTCTTCTGAAAATTATTAAGCATTCTAAACGAAACATTCTAGTGATAATACTAAAAATGTTTCAGATTACATCAATTTTTTCGGGAAATATATAATCTCATGTAAGTTCTTTCTAAGTAGATATGTAAAAGATATAAAAGTAACCTTAAACTTTTTAAATCGAATTATATAATTTTTAATATATTAAGTGGTGCAATTTATTATTCCTTACACAAAAATACTGTGTTACTGAAAATTTGTTAATTTCGAAAATATTATGATTTTAATATTGGTTAATAGCATCAATAGTAGATATACTTATCTTTCTGAAATTGGTATTCAAAACTGCATCCTTCATTCTATGAATTTTATTTAATATAATATTAGTATTTAATTTAATATTAGGCATAATATATATGTATAATATTCTTAATTTAATGTTTAAGTCTAATTTAGTATTTAATTGAGTATAATTAAGTTTTATTTAATATTACATAATCTTAATATTAAATTAATATAAAACAAAGTAAGTCAATTTAACTTAATATTACTGTTTAATGTTAATCTTTTATGTTAAAGATTATATTACGAAATATCTGCTATAATCTTTCTGAATAATTAAAGAAAATTATAATTCTAACAAAAGTTAAAATAATTTCCTTAATAGTTATTAGACGTGTATTGGCTCTGTATTAGTATCGGTTAATCCTTTTAAGCAAATGCCGTATTTCGGAGAAAAGGAGATAGAAATTTACCAAGGATCGGTAAGTAATAATGAATAAACGTTTATTATTTAAATTACGAATGTTATATTTTTATTTTTTGATATGTGTGAAATGTTTTTATTTGCATTTAAATCAAATTTTCAACGATGTTTTAGGTACCATATGAAAATCCTCCGCATGTGTTTGGATTGGCAGACAATATGTACAGAAATATGTTAATTGATAAGGAAAGCCAGTGCGTTATTATTAGGTAAAATATACGACTTTAATACTATACATTATTTATGTTCTTTAAGAAAATATGCTTCACTAATTTTAACCCTTTGCACTCGACGACTTTTTCGTTACAGAAAAATAATAATTCGAAAACTTTCTGTCATAGAGTCGACGATATTTTTAAAATGGTAAATGAGAAATCATATCAAATTAAGACATAGAATTATTTTTCCTCCACATTCCACACGCACGTCCGCAATTGGCGACGGTTAATGACGAACCAAATTTCTTGAGAAACGTTGTGTTTATAGTGGACTGTATATTTTGTAATAGTTCCGGATAACTCTTCTGAACTCTTCGAATGTTATTTGCTGACTGACTGGTACTGACCTAACTAACTTGTGCGATGGACGATCTTTCGGAGCCTGTGGTTTCCAAAGGGAAATCGGTTTTCCCATTGGTGGTTGACAGGACCGAGGGTGGGCCCTCGGTCCGCGAATCACATGCCCCCAAAGAAGGGAGGACCGTCTTCCGCGACCAAGTCTGCCGGTGGAGGAAGCCTCTCCCTCAAAGGGGGTTGCTGGTGGACCACCCGCACATTCGTGATCCTTCCTGAAGGACCCGTTACTTTATGGCTCCGAAAGGCGCGACATCGCACATGGCCTGGTCCCTTTCTTTGCAGGCCTATT
>NW_016908752.1:663922-686543 GCF_001483705.2 Eufriesea mexicana | reverse complement strand
CTAAGTGCTGTTGCCTGCTTTCTAACATTAATGGCTAAAGAAAGCCTCGTGTCCGGTGATCCGAGGGAAATAAAGAATTGTTTGAAAATGCATTGAAAATGAAGATAGAAAGGACACGGAACTTGAATTAAAACAGCAATTAGAATCTAGCTGCCAGAAGACCCTAACGGTCTTCTGGGTCTATTCTAAACAAAGGGCCGAATGAAATACCGACACGACATTCCAAGGCTTAACAATTTCTATGTGAATAAAAATCAGAGTTATTTTTGCAAAAAGTAGCTGCATATTTTTAACTACTCCAAAAGTAAATACAAATAATTATTTTCACTACTTGATAATTTCGGTGTTATATTGATATTGTAATGAAGTACCGTTTATGAATTATTGATTACAGAGAATTATTTTGTAAGTCAAGAATTAACAATAAGTCAAGTTAGTGAAGCAAATTAAGAAAATTAGTTTACATTGCATGAACTTTCCAGAATTAGAACTATTAATGGCGATTCACTTTGGAATACTTTGAGATACTAGTGATTCAGAAGATTGGTATAGTCCAGAAAATTCAAAAATCGTTCCACCATTGTTTTAATGTATAATAATATTTTCATTCAATCCATATTACACATGTTTTAGGATTTAGTAACATATTCTCCTTATATTAATCTAAACTTGTATAAATATATAGCACATAAATGTACGACACGATATATATGTTATTTCACTTGGTAGTATTTCTCTATTTCCCTCGTTATTATCTGTCAATTATTGATTAAGTATGTCTTGTACAAAAGATAACCATAAATTAGCCAATATCTCTGAATATTAATGGTATATACGTATTTTAGAAAATAAAGACCATGCATCAGAGAACGGACATATCCATGAAAAATTCTTTAATAATATTTTTTCATATACATGTGTAACATCGGTTAAATACACATGAAACTTCTCTTACAGAATGAAAGCATATCACATGAAAGAATATTTAATGAAAAGAAAGTTACTCAGATATAGATTGGTAACAAAGTATAAACCTTATTTTAAAAAATACAAATTATACGAAAAATAATTAAAAATATGGAAATCTATTTATTAAAGTATATTACTACATTTCATTTATTTCGTTTCATTTAATAAACAGTACATATGTATTTGTGTGAATCTATACATCATTGTATATATAAACATAATATATATAATAAATATAACGAAATGAATGAAAAAAGTGTAAGAACTAAAGTGATATATAAGAAATTAATAAAGTAAAGTAAAATGAAAAAATGATAAAATAATATTTTAATAATTGTCACTTTTATCGACATTACTTATCTTCTCCAATTCGTTTCCTCACTTACTTACTTTTGCTTATTTATTAAAAAAATGTACTAAAATGTGTGAAAGGAATCCCAGATGTATGTATAATGTTATAATCGTATATTCTGTATTTTACATTGTAAATTTATTCAGAATACTAAGCATACAAAAATTTATTTACTCGTCATAAATAATGTACAATTTAACAATTTATATATTTTTGTTTTACAGTGGAGAATCCGGTGCTGGTAAAACAGTTACCGCAAAATATATTATGTCATACATCTCGAAGATCAGTGGTGGCGGTGCAAAGGTGCAAAAAGTGAAAAATGTCATTTTGGAATCTAATCCTCTGTTAGAAGCTTTTGGCAATGCGAAAACCGTGCGGAACAATAACAGTAGCAGATTTGTATGTTTACTTTAAAATTATTTTATTTCGTCATTTGTGATTATTTTAACCCCTAAATGTCCGAATTTTCTTTATCAGTTTAATTAAACATCATATATATGATTTTTAACAAACCGAGCACTTGTTTAGAACACTTTAATCGTTAATTTATTGTTTCTTTATTCTCTAACCAATATTCCTTTATAAGTTTTGAAATTATCATTTAAAATAGAATTTTTATTATATTCTTAAACTTACTCTAACATCAATTCGGCTTGACACTTTTCGTTTAGGTTCAACTATTTTCTTTGGCACGAAAGGGGATAATATTTCTTTACTTTGTTAGTTTAAATGAGTGCAAAAAGAAAATACATTTTGACAAAATAAATGAGCATTGTTGGAATATATTTATTTTAGGGAAAATACGTAGAAATGCAATTTGGGGCTGGTGGTCAACCGAATGGAGGAAAAATTTCAAATTTTCTGCTAGAAAAATCGAGAGTCACTTGTCATAATTTTGGCGAAAGAAATTTTCATGTATTTTATCAACTTGCAACAGGTGCAAACCAGCAAATGAAGTGTAGGTATCAAATCATTTACTTAAAATATTTTCTTTATCGAATAAGATTTTATAAGCCTTATTTCTCTTATTATACTTTTTAATTGTTTTATATGAGGGTAATTTAAAACTCTTACTTTTGAGAGGAATAAAAAAAATTAAGAGGCATAAAACGGAACAATAGGAAATTATGTTTTGAATTAAAAAGGCTAGGAATTCTTTATTTCAATTACTTCTAACTACTTTCTTATTTTCATTACCGTAAATGGTTAAAAAAATTATGAAAACTGGTAGAATAAGTACCATGTATAATAATATTATATCTCTTTTATACGATTCTGAGAATGATAATGCTTTTAAGATATAGAAATGCAAATATGTATGCATTTATATTTTTCATGTTTAGTATATGAATATAATCTTATATTTTCTAGCTGAATATGGATTGACGAATCTTGATTATTACTATTATCTCAATCATGGCGGTGATCATAGAGTTGACGATATCAATGATGCCCAAGATTTTCAAGCAACTCTAAAAGGTAACAGTATCTTTTATAACAGATTATAAAATATATATAATATATTTTATATTTTATATTTTAATATATTATATATTTATATGTATATATGGAATTTATAGGTGTAGATTTATGTTGAAAATAACTAATACATATATGATAGAAGGTCTTATTTTTTAAATTTCTTTACAAATTATATTTATTTCAATTCTGTTGACGATGTTTAGAGATTACGTTAATTATGCTATGTCTCCTTTTCTTTTACCTTTGTGATGATCATGTATACTGAAATCAAGAATATGTGATACCTTGTTCGGGATTTTCGAGTGGAAATGATTAACACTGTTTATTACACACGAGTCTACCCATAAAAATAATCACGAACTATTTCTCGTATACGCTTATAGATGTCCACAAAAAAGTTTAAACATATTTAAAATTACAATATTTATTTCGATTATGAAAATAATTGTACACTTTTAAAACTGGTTTTAGTCCTTTACAAGAATGTTTGAGAGGAAGGAAACAATAGAGAAAGTAGTGTTGAACAGGCCATTATATTTACCTATCCTTCATTTAACAAGCGTTATCAACATCATTGGTGAAAAGTAGTAATTGTGTCTAGAAATGAATATATGACATATATCAATCATGTGACATTGGCATTTAATCATGGGTAATTAAAAAATGTACGAATCAGCAATTTAATCATCAGTGACTGGAAATGTATGAATCAGCGACTTATGCAAAGCGAAGATACTATGAAATGTACTAGTGTACTAGTAGTACTATTTACAAAAATGTTCGATTATTATGTTATATACATATGAACTTGTTACTGTGACATACTCAAAGAGTCATAACTCAGCAGATTAATCTAATTATTATAACATATAGCTCGCAAATTAGTACATTTTTTCGCTAAACTTATTTCAACTCTGTCAACTTAATTTGCGTAAAACGCTTCATACGTCATTTCCTGCAATCCCATCTACGTTCATACTCGATGACATATATGAGAAGATCATCTATTATTGGAAACGAAGGATGAGAAAATCCTAGAAACACATAATGCACTACAATAATTTAAGAAACGTATTATTTCATGCTAGTATGTGGTACATCTATAATAATGAGTAACAAACGACTTTATTATTCAAGATGTCCCACGCTTTTCTATGTCAACCTCGCCAGTGCATTCTACAGATAAAAAGAAGATTAAAATGTCGTGTAACTAAAAGTTTATAAATGTTTTCTTAATAAATTTTAACAAAAATATCAAACGCGAAGAATGTGATAACGCTATTTCTCTTAATTCAATGCAAGGCTGTGTGAGATATGTAATGTTTATGTTATCTATTGATATAACATATCTGCACTATTTTCTGTAAAGAAAGCCGCATCACGCGTGAAGAAATGAGATAAAATTGGAATGAAATAGAATCAACATGCGTCTTTCGTCTCGCTTATTTTAAGATTAAGATTACGATACCAATCGACATTTACTAAGTTTTTAATAAACTAACATTGTTTGGTTAATAACAAACTGCTTGGTACAGAGTTGTTTGTTAGAGGTTTCGTCAATTACAAAGTTTTTCCGTGTCTTTTACAAGATTTGTTACATTCTTTGGTTTCAAGATTTTTAGTATTCTCTCGTTCCAAGGATTTTAGTACTCTAATTTTAACACTAAGTTTTAGTATTCTAATTCTAAGTTTTCTTACACCGATATGTAGCCAAAACTGGGCTAGAATTTTTGTAGTCAAACAAAATATTAGGCAGTCAATGAAAAGCTTAAGGCTGTTTTGACATCATTTCCGTCTATCCCAACGTTGGTGGACTTGAGGTAGGATAAAGTATATGCACTGAAAGTTTATAACGCGACAATTATTAAGAAAACGACCAAAGGAGTTCAACACTAAACCTATTAGTACCCAAATAGTCGTTTTTAAACTTTTAATATAAAATTTCACATTTAACTTTGTCGCTTTCGTCGCTTGTCTTCACGATTTTTCTTTTAATATAGAAATAATCAATTTTTCAATATCTCCTCGTGTTCTTGTTTTTAAGGTTTTTCTTGCTTTGTTCCTTCGTCTAATGGCCATTTGACATGGTACGTTTAACGTTAGGAACAGTTGCGAATTTTTGGCACAGATAAATTTCCCTTTAATATTTCACTTTGTTTCTATCAGTAATAAGTAACCTGTGATTCTCAACTACTGTCTTACAGCCTGCTGAAACACTTTATTTAAATCTAACTGTAAAAAGCGTAGCGAAAGATATATTCCATGACAACACGAGTCGCTACCTGGACTTTTAAGATTTTAATATTGTCACACTGCAGAAAGGTTATTGGGTAGAATGTGAATGGCTCGTATCGTAAACCTAATTTTCCAACATATTGCCAAATCCTAATGGATGATGGTTCTTAATGGAACGTTCCAATAAATTTAATAGTAAATTGATATCGCATTTGTACGAATAACTGCGGGCATTAGTTCAAAATACGAATATATAGTTCTAGATTAAATAATAACACACACGAACTCTCTTTAATTTTTCGATGACAACGTCGAATTTTTGTATGTTACTTAATAAATCTCCACTGGTTTTTACACACAAAGGAGGAAACAAATTCTGAAGAGGAAATGATAATATACTTGGGTTTTTTATTGGTATTATCCAGGTTATAGCCTGTCTTATAATAAACAATAAATGTCGTGTTTTATTATTTGACACAAGTAACGATATGGGCTACTAAAGTAAATTGCTTGAAACCAAGATTGCATGGACTATTGAACTAAAAAATCAGGACCCAACAGTTTCCATAATTGCAAGAATTTGTAAAAGAAGCCTCAAAGAAATACGTAATTTATTAAAAGGTCTTGTAAATTATGGAGAGAAAAGAAATTGTAGACAAGCTCCATTATCAAAACGAAGAAAAAAGGACATTGTATCTATTACCTCAAATTCAACCGTAAATGATTATGACATGACCGAGTATTAAAAAATTAATTTTTAAGAAAATGGTGTAGTAACTCAGGTAGTATCCCTTGATTAACAGTGATAGTTTGAGATAAGAAAAAAGAAAGAAAAGAAATCAAGAAAGAAAGGAAATTCTTAGAATAAGTCTCATGAGTGTCTAACCGGTTGTCACGAGAAAAAACCGCATCTACATCTTTTTCCCACAATTTCTTCTGTTCTTCTTCCTTGACTTGTCTTGTTTTAACACTTGTTTTAAGTCGCTGTAGCCCATTTGGTAAGCTGGAAACTGAGATGGAAGGTGATCTGTTTGCATTACGTTTCGTTCCTGGAATCGGACCATAAGGATGCGTGTCACAATGAATCATCTATTGTAGCTTTGCATCATCTATGAGATATTATCTTTCTACATCTATTTGATTCCTGGATTCACAGAATATTTCATCAGAGTACCGTTATACAGTAATGATTTTTATGTTTAAGTACAGCAATGGTTAAGCATTTACTTATATCTCTATTTATGTCATTGTATGTTAAAAATTATATCGTGAGTAGTTAAACTTATGTTAGAGAATTTGACTTAAAAGTAAAGAAAGCTGTGAGATTGTTCTTTGGTAAAATTATGGAGAACCGTATAAGCTTTCTCTTATTTATTCCACAACTTCTGAGTGGAGTGAATATTTTAATAAATTAACGGTTTACATTAGTGTCCACTTTAGCATCCCAATGTATATGATGTAGACAGGTGACTTCCTCGAATTCAATTAAAGTAAGGAAAAGAAACGAATGTGAGTAGGATACCATGTATAAGATATTGATATCTCGCACGTCAAAACGTGGACTTGAATACCAAATATATTGGTTTTCACGATTCGATGATGATAGTCTTTATTTTAGTCGAAATAAGTTCTTGAATTGGTGAAGATATGATCGATAACGCGGACAAAAATTGCGAACGTTAATATAAACACTACTATATATTAACAGAAAAAGAGTATAATTCTTAATATGTCCAAAAAACTAACATAGAATTGGATTATTAATATATTTCTATCTAGCTAGCAAAAAGTCAACTATCATTAAAACTTTGATTACCTCTAGAAACTTTAATTAAACCTTACGCAATGAGAAAGCAACAATTTTCCGTAAAAAAAGAGAAACTATTCGGTTTAAAGAGAAATAACATTTTTCAAATCTATTGGATCATTTGATTTAGCTCGAGGTATTTCAATTAGCTCAAAGTTAATTAAACAAGTTCTTTGAATTAATTTTAAATAAATTAAACAAGTTATTTGAATTAATTTTGAATGAATTAAGCAAATTATTTGAATTAATTTTGAATGAATTAAGCAAATTATTTGAATTAATTTTGAATGAATTAAGCAAATTATTTGAGCAAATGGCAACTTACGTTAGATCGTACATTGCTTATCTGGTACGTAATCGCACATTGCTTATGCAACTTATCTTAACTATTTAAAAATGTTTATGTTTTCCAATCCAACAGCACGTTTTAACTGCACATCGTAGCTCTTATCATAGAGAAATAATGGTATCTGGTTTTATCTACGTATACTGTTTTATTTCATTTTTTGTACATGCTTCATGAGGACATTGACATAACAAAGAATAATACTAGAAATCTAACAAAAGATATTAGAGAATCTTGAAAAGAAAATTTCATTAACTGGTTGAAAAATTGCACTTATTTAGTATAAATTTATTTACGCTTATTTGGTATTGAGTACACTTATATTTTAATTTATCGAGAGTTATTTCTTTTGTTACAGGATTGAGTATAATGGGAATAAGTGATTTGGAAGTAAATGATATTTTCAGACTGGTTGCCGGAGTACTTCACATAGGAAATATTCAATTTGTTGAAAACGGAAATTATTCACAAATAGCCGATAAACAGTGTAAGTATTGGCTAATAGTAATATAAACTGAATAGTGAATAGTGAAATATTATAACGAAACTAACTGCATAAAACGTTTACTAATAAAAGTCAGAATTAATTATACGAAAAATGTTATATTCGTGAATTTTCAAATTTATCTACTAAGCCTGTTCAATATTATATTATAGAAAATGTGACTTAAAAACTAAATTTACCTGCTTATTTTAATTATTTTTTGTTTCACAACGGCACAAACTTAATTACTTAGTTAAACAATCGATTAGTAATATATAACGTTAATACAGAATAGTTGTCCAAAAAATGTTTCAAAGCAATATTTAGGCACGATGTATATGTACTTTCCTGTATTATATATTACTTAACATTAATGAAAATATGCGAAAAAATGTAGTTGGAGCAAAATCAAAATAACTGAGGACTTCGAAAGTAGTGAAACTGCAAGAAAATTAGCAACAATTTTTTATTCTTACTAACAAGTGTACAGACAGAAACAATACAAATGTATTGTAGATTCCTCCGACACTAGTACCAATAGAAAAAGCTTAACAAATTTAAAAAGTAAAAGTGTACTCCGATAATATTGTATTCCAAAAATTTCAATAATAAGGATAAACTAGCAATGTTTGATTAACGAAATTCTTGAATTTTGTTTAAATAAACAAAATTTATTAAAAAAACTTGTTTGTTCTACAATATTATTTAAAAATTCCGTTATGAAAACATTTTTATTCTTCTATTAATTTAAATATGGGAGAATGTATTGTATTGCTAACACTATATGTTTCAGATCTTGATTTTCCAGCCTACTTGCTTGAGATTTCGGCAGATCAATTAGCTCATAAGTTAATATCACGTGAGTTTGAATCAAAATGGGGCAGCCAGTCTGAAAGCGTTGATGTTACATTGAACGTAGAGCAAGCTCTCTACACTCGAGATGCACTGGCAAAAGATATTTATGCTAGACTCTTCGACTACTTGGTTAAAGTAAGTTTACATATCATATATTTCTACAATAACAACTAATTAGCAGTACATACTTTAGAAATGTTTTATTAAGTTGAGATTTGAATTGCATACAGTAGTTTTAGAACATAATTGTGAAATATTTTATTTTTGCAGTTTCTTTTGTCAAAATTAATTTTGATTTTTATTCTGATAAAAATACTCAAATGAGTACATATAACTACCTCTTATCATTACAATTATTACTATTTATATCTGGTACATGCAACTACACATTATAAGTTGGTATTTTTAATGTGAAATCTGTAAATTAGCAATGAATTATTTTCCTTTGAATCTATGATTCGTTATTACATTTGAGTAACGACTATGTAAGTTTCCAAGAAACAGAATATTTTTTGCCTATGTATTATTTACAATAATGTTCCATGAATTATAATAATTATTACTATTTGCGACTAAAGAAATGTAATAAATAAATATTTATATCAAAGTTTATTAAATAGAATTTATGGTTGACTCAAGACATATAAATTTATATATATTATATTATTTATCAAATTTGTCAATTTTATTAAATTTGTATTAAATATAAAATATTTATATTATTCAATTCATTTCTGGATTTGTTACTTATAGAGGTCTTTGTCGCAATTGGTTAATCTTTATAGAATTCCAGGATGCACATGCTTAAGCACACATTTCCTTCCCAAGCATTGGTTTTTGGTATAAAAAGAAACGTGTACACATAAAATGGGAACTCATTCTTTTAAAAAAGTATTATATTACATCATTCTTTATTCTATGTAGTAGTGTTACAGTATCTATTTAGTACGTGCATTATTACTAGGTTACATAAATTGTATTTTCTCAGGCAACCGCGTATTTCTCATTGTGTCACAATCATGAAAGTTAGACTTATTGTTGAATGCACGTCACACTCTATATTACCTACTGGCACAGATCTCCATTTCCTTCTCCTTAATCACTTTTATGTACAGTAATGATCACTTAATTGTGCAAATTAAGTTCTATTTTCCAGACGAGAAATTAAAGATTATATATTAAGAGGGACAAAACTGATTAATAATATATAGCTAAAATTTATATAGAACTATGGTAAAATACTAAAAAATATGACAGTTTATCAAAATTATATATTTCATACATAGTGTAAGAATAAAAATTCGAATTCGTGTTCATATAAGAATGTAAAATTTATTATTTAATCAGATTTCTTAGCATTATGAAAACGAAATGCAATTTTAAGTAATGTAAATCTATATTCCAGTTTATTAAATTTATAAAAATATGATAAACTGTAAGGAAAAAAAATAGATACCGTTTTGTTAAAATCTATGATTATATTCGAATAATATGATTAGTGATTGTAAACAAATAAATCTATAAATGGGAGAGTTTAAAGTAAAAATAAAATTGTGATGCCCTGATGTCCTTTTTATTCACTAATCGTACTTTTATATCTTTTTCTAATTTTGAGAATAAAAGTAACATTGAAATAATAATTGCTTTCAATGATTTTAAATCATTTCATGATTGGCATAATACTTGTATAGGGATCAATGGAAACAATGAAAAATAGAATTTCATATGAGATTACGAGTTTTATTATTAGCTTCGTTGTTGCAGTGTATACTGGATTTGTTGCAAATTAAATCTTAGAAAAACGAAAGAAAGAAGAACAATTGATTAAAAAACATGTAAAATATAGTCAAATGTTCATTCACCTATTACAGGTCACCGTATGATATTGTAGTTATTCTGATCATTATATACGATAATAGAGAATAAACATAATAGTGAGTGAAAATGAAACAAAAGATTTAATTTTCAATTTTTTACTCAAAATAAATCAAATTAAACATTCGAAGTACTAACAATTACGAGATAATGAATTTTCAAAATTTATTTTATGTTCCATATTTGGATAAATCCCTCACATTGTAATAAATTATCAATTTATTGATACTCGAATGTTATTGATACCAGTCTTTTGCATACAGGTAGCAATAATAGACAGACTCAGCATAATTTCAATGAAATTCAAGAAAATGTGTTTGAACTTCCAGTGGAAGTGATTATTTGAATATCGATTATGCAAATTTTGATCATATATGGTGTTATGTGTCTATGTTATGTACTTCAATTGAAAAATTTATACTAATCACGCATTAAAAAATTTAGCACCTAATATATTTAGATTTGGAGACTATTGCGATACTCACAAATGAACATAAATAAAAATGTACGAAGATGTAAAGATGTAAGATGTAAGTAAAAGTATGAGTGATAATATTATTTTATCATTGCTCGTTACAAATGATGACACAAATGAAGTTACAACGGAATATAGTTCACACTTATATTTTATCTACAATTACATCCATATTTGAAAACGGTTCAATTTACAGCTAATTTATAGCATAGTTTAAAATTCGGATTCTTCAAATGAATTACACAAGAAGTCAATTATTTGAATCGATTTGTCCACTAATCGATTCTTATAATTAACGTCTTATTATAAATCCATAAGTCAAATTATGTTCTTTCCTTGGTTCTGAATAACGCTGAAACAGTAATTTCCATAGAAAGATAGTGCATAATAACATCTAAACTTGCTGTACTTACTCAGAAGTTGTGTATCAACCAGTTCTGTAAGACTTTAAACTCTTCCACATCGCTGATGCTATATTGTAATTAGTATACCTCTGCAATATAAAACTATAACATTCTCGACACATGAGTCATTTATTTTTACAATTAAATTGACTCTGATGTTATTTAAATGGTGTTTCAAGTGTAATATGATATATTGTGTCAGTTACAAATTATTTTAACATTCAGTGATTCATTTTCATACCCAATTTTGATATCCAATAATTTACACATATAATTGTTACACGTATAAAAACAAAACGTTTTATTTATATCGCGTCTGAAATATTTTAAACACTTCTAAATACCAATTATGGGAACACGAATAAAATTTAACAAGAGTAAAAGGGCAAAGAAAATTTTGATCAGAGACTAACACATGCCGAGTACATATAAGTAAAATTCATTGTATCGTATCAAAACTCTTCTTATTAATATCTCGAAATTTCTCCCCTGCATATTTTATTGGCCACGAGAGTCCTTTGGATCTATGGGCAAAAATTTAGGATTATTTTTATTGCATTTATGATAAATTTGGTTAAATTACATTACATTGTAGGAACTTTAAGTTGTAGATATACTTTTGTTAATAAATAAAGCTTCAGATACATAATATGAAAATAAAAAATAGAATCAAGCATTCTGTTGAATTTGTTATTTTTTTTTTTTTATTGCTTTCTTTAAAAAAGTCAAGTCTTACAAAGAATACTTTCACACGACGATGTAAATGTCGCAATTCATATGATGAGTGAGCTGAGCGATAATGCAGCTGCCGTGTGAATATTACGATTTATTTTTATGTTTCATCAGCTGCATGAATGTAAACAACCGACCGAGAGTACTGGAAATTAGTATCACGATATCGTGTTTCATGAGAATCGTTTCTACAGAACGCTTCTGCAGGCGATACATGTGCCTATTATTATGAAAGTGGTCTACGTCACTTATATTTGCTTCTGGAATATTAAAAGCTTCGGCCTTTAAATACGTTATAAATTATAAAATTAATTGCGACAAAGCTACAAATTCATTCTAATGATTCAATTCCTCACTGTTTTGTTGAAAATAAATGCATTTTATCGTAATATAAATGAATGCAACACGAAATAAATAATAAAATCGTTCCTCTTAAGTCGATGACTTAGACCACTTTCATAATTATAGGCACATATGTACTCTGTAGCGTTGGGAGGAAATTATTTAGAAGTTCTCTTGGAAAGAATCAGAAGACGTTTAATTAACTATAATATAATAGGTTTACGACTTTTCGTATAATTTTGAGAGCGTTTCCGAAAAATGGATTTATAGGTCTATAGACTCCTTTTTTGTAAATAATCTTTAACGAATTGCCACGTGTTTAAAAATATTCCTAGAAAAGTTAAACATGATATTTCAACATTTAACATAAATACAGAGCATTTTGTTTACTTGTATACGTTTGATCTCTATCAGAACTAGAACCTGTGGCGTAATTTACTCAATTCATTTTGATAGATGAGCTCTTTTTTCAGAAATTTCCTCAATTGTAAACAGAGAACTGTTGGAGGTATCAAGGGGGTATCGCGTCGTTCCCTTGATCTTCCTGTTCGCATGGTTTCCACCCGAAATAATTCGTCTTCGCGGTTGTAAGGCGCGAAGATATCCCGATGTGGATGGACGGTTCGACGCGACCCGATATCTCGTCGACTTAACGAGGAGATACGAAAATCGTCTCGTGTTAGAAGAGAACCGTCGTCTCTGACGTGTCGAAAGGAAGAAGTTTAGAAGGAACCGGTGTGTTCGATGTTTCGAGAGGAAGTGTTTTTGAGAGAACCCGTGTCTCTCGGATCTCGTACGGAACTGAGCTCCTCGATCTTCCTAAGATCGGCCTTAGGAAAAATCGGGAGCTCGCCAAATATGATTGGCTGTTTTTGACCAAGGGCGTTCCTTAGGTTCGCAAATCGGTGACCTTGGAGAAAGGGAAGGTTCCCCCAAAAAGCAACGATAGTGGAGGAAACACTCTCCTCCAAAGTGGGGTACCTGGGGTCCACCCGCGCGCTGGTGACCCCATCGGTCGTTTGTTACCCCTAGCGAGGGCCTGAGGCTTCCAACGTGTGCGGACCACGTGGAGCCCTCAGGCCTATTGTCAGCCAAGTCTTAAGAGCCGTCGCCTAATTTCGTTAAATTAGGGATTTCCAGGATTCTCGTGTTCCGCGACACGAGAAGTCAAAGGAAAAAGGTAAAACATTCGAACATGCTGAAGGCATGGAGCGGGAAATTCCGATGCCGAATTGTTTGACCCCAAGACCTGGCTGTTGGAAGACCGTAACGGGTCTTTTTTGTTCCACGACGGAACAAGAACTGATATTTGACCCTAAGACCTGGCTGTTGGAAGACCGTAACGGGTCTTCTTTGTTCCACGACGGAACAAGAACTGATGGAAACTAAAAGGTGTAGAAACATCTACAGATTGAATTATACGGCACAAGTTGAATTACGCGAAGACAAACGAAATACATTGTGACCAATTGAAATAAAGTCAAAAATACAAAGCGGTAACGTAAATATAATCCTTTCAATTCTTTTCTGTCATATGTATATATTTATCAAAAATTTTCAGATGTATCTCGAGAATGTATGAAATGTATAATTACTTGACTATTCGTAGCTGGTAATTTTTTCTTCTTTAACTTTTCAGGGTCAAAGTCGTTACGGCATACTGACTTATTTTTTATGATTTATCGACGTTAAATTCTTGTATTGTTTATTACCTCAATTATTAATTATGCTAGTAAGGATATTTTAATGATTCAAAATGATTTGCATAAACCTTAATAAATTTGTTTTGGTAAGGAGTACCTTACCAAAAAACATGCGTTACTGTATTACAATAAAAAAAACCGTTTTGTACGAACTATGATATTTGTGTCCTTATTCTTGTATGATAATTATAAATAGTAAAAAAATAAGGGAAGAGTGAATTTTGTTATAATAATGCTGCTGTTTCTGTAGAGAATTTTAGAATATTTTTGAAGTAAATTTATAAACGTAATGAGAAACATTTATTATGTTTATCGAATTTTATTATACCTTAAACATTCTTCATTCCTTGTTAGTCGTTCACTGTGTTTATTTTATCGATATAAATCAATTGAGAATATTTGGTAGATTCTAATGTATCGATGTTAATTAAGGTGACCCAAAGTTAGCGATATAAGTGCGGTTTGGGGAATTTTATAGTTCAAAATAAGATGAGAAACAAAATGACAAAATTGCATCGAAGTCTTCGATTTCGTGAAAAACACATTCGAAAATCAGTCAAGGAGATGTGCATTTAAATGATTATTGATACTACCGATTCCATTACATTCTACATGATTGTTTTTGTATAGGCTACAATGTCAGAAACCATTTGCTATAAGGCTTATCATTTGCGCTTTTGGTATAAATTGTTTTAGCATTTAAACAAATTTAAATACAAAGTATCGTACAAAAAATAGAACACAATTTAATTCGTAGGATACAACTTTTTATACGAGACAATTTCGATGAAAATAAATTTTCTCAATTAATATCGCCAATATCGTTTACAATCCTTTTATCATTTATCATCAATTTAGTACAGGTACGATGATAAGAAAAGCCTGACATTGTATCCTATACAAAAATATTCACGGTAGCTGTCTGTGGAAAAATCAGTAACGCGAGTCATTAATTAGGTGCATACGCACTCGACTGATTTTCGAATGCATTTTTCTGGAGAACAAACGTCCTTGATACAGTTTTGTCATTCTTGATTTTCGTCTCATTTTGAGCCATACATTTTCCTTGACCCTATTTGTACTAATTTAAAATTCTTGTAAAATGACAATTAAAGTTTTTTATATGTATGTATACTTTAGTGATATTTTATAAAAATAAAAAGTTATGAACATTTAAAGTATTGTAGCAAAATTAAAGTAGTATTTTATGTGTAATGTTATGTACATTATTCAAAAGTTGATTTCAGAATGATATTTGTATTTTTGTTTACAGAAAGTTAATTCAGCTATGGAAACTAATGCAGAGGGTCTTGAAATTGGAATTTTGGACATTTATGGATTTGAAATCTTCGACAAGAATGGTTTTGAACAATTTTGTATAAACTTTGTAAACGAGAAATTGCAACAAATCTTCATAGAGCTCACCTTAAAAGCTGAACAAGTAAGTACTAGATTTTCATTTCAAATTTTTGATATATGGAATACCAATTTATTACACGAACTCTATTTAACATTTTATTATATTGAAACTATAATATTATCGAAAATAATGACAAATTTTTCGATTTTTGAAAAATTTTATTACATATAATTGTGCAATTTTGAAGTTTATCTAATTGTATAATATAAAGCAGAAAACACATTTACACTACATAATTACACTATTTTATCAAATTGCTCTCACTAAAAACACAAGTATGCATATTTCATACAATCACCGTACAAAATAAATTGCCGTATTCTATAAATCTATTTTAAAATATGTAAATGGAAAAAATTATAAAAATATTCTTACGACATTTTAAATGTAAATCCTTATTTTTAACATATTATTGAAAATATATAGTTAAAGTCCAAACTCGCTTTATTACATACTTGATTAGGATAAATAATTTTATTATAAAGGTAGTTGGTTTCAATAAAATGTATTAAATGTTACATTAAAATTGTATTTTTAATATATGCTTAATTTTATTAGAATATTCATATCGTCAATTTACATTTTACTCTATATTAAAAATAGATATTTATTGTTTTCTAGGTTATAAAAATATTTTTATTATTTTATTTCAATTGCGTGTCTGCAATGTATTCTTAGTTTACTTATGGCAAGATTTGTCGTTTGTTTAATATTTGAGAACAATTTTGAGATACAAAAACAATTTTTTAAAGCTTGTTAATTTATTTTCTATAAGGACTATACATATTAATATACTGAATTTATTTTTGAAGAAGACTTTTTTGTCATGTATTTTTTTTAACAGTATATATGAAATTACTTACATAGAAAAGAATATACAAGCATCTCAATTTGTTACTTTACTTAATAATTAATAATTAACGTGATTACTTTAATTATTTTCGTTATTATTTGTTCGATAAAAAATTATTTTGTAGTTAAAGAACATAACATAGTACGATATTCAAAACGATGACATTTATCTCTTTTTGTATGTTTGTTTTGACAAAATTTGAAAGATTACTTTCAATTCTTTTTATATCTCTCAATCAGGATGAAACTGAAAAAGAAACATTTTCTTAGTCGAACCGAGTAAGATAATGATACAAACTTTAGGCAAAAAATAATTTTTTACAAACCAAGTGACTTATGGTTTTTATGAACTCGCTTATATTATATTACCTCACTATCATTAATTGATGATCACAGATTTATTATGTGATTTCAACATCTCATTTTCAACAATATGCAAAATACCAACACTCATATTATATCTTAAATAGTGTCATGTCTAAGTGAAAAGTAACGTGTAACATTATAAATTATTATAATGAAGAAAAGTTTGAAATATTCTTAATATTACTAATTAATTGCTCAATAATTAATTACAATAACAAACTTTACATCGAACGATCTACAAATAAAAATTTACCATTAACCGATTACATCGTCAATTAAAAAATTCAAGAATGTTAATTTATTCGGTAATGACCAATAAAATAAGAAATTATGTCATCGGTAGTTGAACCGATTTATTTTTATTACTCATTAATATTTAATTTTTGTTTACATTTATTTAATTTCAATGCCAAAAATAATGGATTAGATATTATCTTCGTATCATTATATTAGTAAAATGAAAATACCGTCGAAAATAATTTGATAATAGACATGATACTGTGGTGGATAATGAAAACTTGCCGATGTCACTTATTAAACTATTTATTAATAATATTAATTTTTACAAGGATTGTCACACATTTCCAGATTATTATTCATCGCACATTCTCACGCGGAAAAGGGATATTCATGCACAGCTTGATCGGACACACACTCACTTGTTCTTCGCGCTTCTTTTGTTTTCCAGTTTTACCATCCATCCACATTCACTCGTCACCACGCATCACCTCTCATTCATACCAACTTAAAAGCTAAACATCCCCACAGATACTTCGTCTGACGGATATATCTGTCGGAAGTACCTGAAGAGGTTAAGTTAAGTTAAGTGTTGAAATAGTTTCAAAGATATGTATTAATGATTATTATATGAAAATTCTTTTCAAAGCAATTATTGAAAATCGAAATGATATTACATCGAAGTTGTGTATTCTTTATTGCAAACATTTTCATTGTGGGTGGGTACTGTCGCGTCGCGATTGAATTTTGTAGAAATTCTGGCTGATTGTAAGTTTATTTCGCGATCTCATTATGTTGCCCGCCAAATTAACACTTTACCGACCGCTAGCGATTCAACAGCATAAGCACATCCGACCGGCCACTCAGCCGCAGATTCTCCCTGGCGCCCCCCATATAAAAATGGGGAGTTTACAAAGCAATGCAACTGATACAACTGAGCAACGTACCGCAATAATAAATAACAAATTACTGTTCATCGTCATGACAACCGATTAATAGGCTATATAGGTCGGTAAGTGTCGGTGACAAAAAGCCGATTAATAGGCTATCGGTCGTTAGGTGTCGGCGACAAAAAGCCGATTAATAGGCTATCGGTCAGTAAAGTGTTAATATTGGACAACTGTTTCAATTAGCATGAGCAATAGGAAGATCTGGGCTGGAGTCGAACGATAGATTCTTTGTACGACGATAGGAAACTGAGCTTTTGGTGGTCTATTGGTAGGCTCGTACTGTTCTCTTCGAGATTTCGTTGAAAAATATTCTCCTTGAGGATTTGTTTAAAACTGTTCTGAACGATTCGTTGAGAACTCACCTGCTCGAGGATTCCTTTAGAACTGTGCTCCTCGATTTTCCTAAAATCAGTCTTAAGAAAAATCGGGAGCTCACCAAATATTATTGGCTGATTGGATCAAGGGCGTTCCCTTGGTTCGCAAATCGGTCACCTTGAAGGAAGGGAAAATCCTCCCAAACGAAGACGATGGTGGAGGGAACCCTCTCCAAGGTGAGGTACGCGGGATCCACCCGCGCGCTGGTGACCCCATCGGCTGTTTATGCACCCTTACTAGAGCCTGAGGATCCCAGCGTGTGCTGACCACGTGCAGCCCTCAGACCTATTGTCAGCCAAGTCTAATGTACCATCGTCTGATTTCGTTAAATTAGGGTTTTCAAGGATTCTCGAGTTCCGCGACACGAGAAGCCATAATAAACTCATCATCCGGATCATTACGGAAATTATTCATTAGTGTCTTGTTGACATTGGGATTTCGAATTTTGCTTATTGTGAAAGAGTAACAGTGTACACTTTATTCTTGACTTGTTATTTATTAATTAAAGAAGGTACACCGTTTCTGTCGATATTCTTATAAGAAACTGAACATCGCGAGCCGCGGAGAGTGAGTTCTCCCTCCGGGTCACTAATTCCAAATTGCGTCTTAAGGAAACTATGTACATTGTATCATTTTTCACACGCGGTTCAGTCACACATTTCTTATGCAAGATTGATTTTTGCTCTAAACTAAAAATATTTCCCAAGAGCTGAAAATGTTCATTCGTTGCGACATATAAACCATCAACGTTTATAATATGTTTACGTTTGAGGTGGAATAGGGTGACGACTTTTCAACGACTTACCTGAGACCCACCGAAACATTGACACTTCATTTACCTGCAATGTAAAAATTTTAACGAGAGAAATATTCGATACGAGTTTCTTGAAAACTTAACCAGATTATTGCATATATTAAAAATATTACCAATAAAAAATTAAGAAATAAAAGGATTGAAACAGTTGCATAGAAATTTCATTGAAAATATGAATATATAGTGGAACCTCGATAACTGTAACCTTAAGAGAAAAGCTAAAACCTTCGAGGCTTAGTAGTAAAAAATTTTATATATAGGAGCTGTGTAGAGTTTTAATTTGCGTTGTTCTATGTTTAGTCTTATTTGAGACAATGTAAACGTGGACTTCTGAGATCTTATGATGCATAACTTAGAAACTTCAAGTTGTAAAGGCAGCAACGATAGAAGTTCATTGTATAGACGTATACTTTAACTTGGTTGGCTACTTTAAACTTCGAGTTACAGACGTAAAAAAGACATTGAAATATGCGGCAAATAATTCAAATTGAAGTAAGTTTTATTTTGATTATATTATATCCATTCACGACGGAGTGAATATGATTGAACAAAATATTCTTCTGATAGAGGTTTTGGAATTAAAGAAGTCAGAAGCATCGAGGTACGACTGCATTTAATAATTTAATATTGTGTTTACGTTGCGGACTACATGGAATCCTAATTTTTCAATTTTGGAACACGAAACAAACGTTGCTCAAAGGTTTGAACACTGTTTTAAACACTATATTCGTGTATACACTGTTCATTCGCTACACTCAGTCCCAAACTTGCGGACCCTTACGACACCTCAACTATCACCCTAATCCTCAATAAAGGCTTGCTGCTTTCCTCTTCAATTTTCCAAAATTTGTCTAACTCAATCTGCTGGTTGAATTGTATTTTCGACTCAATGACCCAGCCCAATTGTATTTTTGTAGGACGAGGTCTGTGTTTGTGCCCGGCGGTAGTTTGACTTGTCCAATGCTGAGTGTTACGCGGTGCATATGGAGTATCCCGCCTTGGCATCGCTAAATAAGCCGTGAGGTCGGTATTTCTAAGGTTTATAACACGATCGGAAAGACAGACTATTCTAGAGTTGGGCTCTAGGTATATTGGGGGGCAATGAAATTAATATTCTTTCAAATCTTCATTTCGCCTACGCTCAATAGCCAAAGGACGTGTTATAAACCTCAGTATTTCTGAAGGGTCATCCCGAAGTCCCGCTAAGGGTAACAAACTACCGACACATCGGACCTGGACGAATACCGTAACCCTTGGGAAAAACCCATGACCTCACGCCCGCTCAAGTGTCATCCCACCCTTGCAGGAGAAGGCGCGCCAGGGGCGCATGGAAGGGGTGATCACGACACTTAGGATGCCGCTGATTGGGAAATTAACATTTTTCTAAACAACCAATCAGCGCGCATCCTCGACATGCCAAGGCGAGGCACTGACTAGCGGAAAAAGGTGAGCAGTCAAATTCCAACTTTCAAACAGACACAGTCCAGTCTTTTAAAGAGTCACACTCGAACTCTCAAACTACCACGTTAAAACCTTCTACTTCATCGCGACTCCGAGGAAAGGAGTAAGGTGGAAACAGATTAACATTCGGGCTACCAAACAATATTAACAGCTCTAGACCGTAAAACGTCTAGAGCACCCCACGCGTTCATAAGAAGGAAATAATTTCGATACATTCGCGACGCGTGGGATCACTGAGTGAGGATAAGGTCAGGTGTTACGGACCCAATCTTGTGGCTCAATTCGTTGTGGTAGGCACGGTGTTGGGTCGTAAGGCCAACGTATGCAATAGACAGGCGTGAAGGACCAAATGATTCGGCAGGCTTCCGCTCGGTGTTCCAATTCTTGGACGTTGCTACACGATGCTGAGTCGAATATGCCCGATTTGATTATATAGCAGATAGTCAATCCACGGGACTGATTATCCACAAAGCTTGTGTACTGGTTGATTGATGCAGACTGTCTATGCAAACTGCGCGTTGTGACTGTTTGATGTTGATTGATGAACTTACTGATGGATACTGATTGAATGCTTGATGGGTACTGAACCAACTGACTGTGTGATGGATACAGAAGAACTGACTGTGCGATGCACGATCTTTCGAAGCCAAGGATTGAAAAAAGGGAAATCGATTCTCTCATTGGTGGTTGACAGGACCGAGGGTGGGCCCTCGGAGGAAGCCTCTCCCTCAAAGGGGATAGCTGGTAGGCCACTCGCACATTCGTGACCCTACTTGAAGTGCCCGTTACTTTATGGCTTCGAAAGTCGTGACATCGCACATGGCCTGGTCCTTTCTTTTGCAAGCCTATTGTCAGCCAAATCCTAAGTGCTGTTGCATGCTTTCTAAGTCAATGGCTAAAGAATGCCTCGTGTCCGGTAATCCGAGGGAAATAAAGAACAGTTTGTAAAGTATATTGAAAATTGCTCCTTGTTTGAAAAGGGCTTTAGACCTCGTGCCGTTTCTTCTTCGGTTATGGTTGCTATTATTCACTTGCTCGTATGATCTGGTTTGTACGCACGCACTGCACTAAACTGCACTGATTAACTTGATTTTATGCCAATACCTGACTCAAAGGACCTGACTCGTCCGAACCTTTCTTGTATGGGAAGAGATCAGACGAGGTTTACGTCCTCTTACAAACGTAAACTACTAGTTAATTGAGAATTTCACAAGAGTTTATTTCGAGTTGATACAAGAGTAGATATGTTTACAGTGTTAGTTTGGTTTTTCGAATGTGTCTGTTTCCCTGTCTTCGTGTGTTTTATAAGTTCGGGTGTTGTTGTCATTGGTTGTCGAGGCGTGTAAATAGTGGGTGCATCTCTTCCTATTGGCGGCATGTTGGTTGGAGGGGTGTGTATGGAGTTCGGTGGTTCTTGGTGGAAGTGGAAGTTCAAACAAATTGTCAATTTCTTTTTCGGTCCTTGGGAAATTTTAATCTTTTTATAGGGGGTTATTTAGGATGTTATTTTAGAAGGTCCAGGTGTCCCTGAATCATGAGACGCTGGTCGTAAAGGAATAAACTGTAGTCTCGTCGACTCGGGTTTTCAGTATTTAAGGGTGAATATGGAAAATGGTATACGAGGTTCGGGTCTTTCGATGGAGGTAAAGGTTCAAAAGGATGCAAGTTAATTGTCTATCTGTGTATGGAGGATTTGCAAGCCTTTATTGAGGATTATATCGAGTGATGATTGGGGTGTCATAAGGGTCCGCGACTTTGGGAATGAGTGTAGGAAATGAACATACACGTTAGTTAAAGTACATACGTTGTTATAGAATTCTGTATGGAAATTATCAAATGACTTTTACTGTTCCGTCCCGGAGAGCGTGTTTATAACATAATTTTATTCTAAGGCTTACACTTTTGCCAGACCTAACGGTCTATTTTATATTTTATACCGCGACTGCAATTCCGGAGGTTCGATGTGCCTCAACGCCGTTCTAGCGGATTAAGCGTACAAAGGTAAAGCGAAATTAGGAATTTTACTAGCACCAGACGCGACAGATGGGACCCACTTGTGACAGACCCAACAAGCGACGGACG